>NC_054084.1:20076388-20376388 GCF_017562075.2 Anopheles merus
AATGTTAACGGTGTTTAAGAGACCCCGTCAAAGAAGGTTTAGATGGGAGGGGGCACGCGAGTCTTATACGCATGAGAGAGCGAGAAAGAGAAGTTTTTTTTTTAAATAACAAAGCATGTGTCAAATGTAATTTAATAGAAGGAGAGATAAGTTGGCGGTATTGAATGTCGTGAAGCGTTGTTTTATAGTGAAAATTAATGAAAAACTCGAGGACGAACAGCTTCTACACCTTCAATGGAGACGCTTGGTAGTTGACAAAAGGTAAGTGAAGCCTTTGTAAAATGGAAACGTAAAAAATAATACAATTTAAAAGTTGCAAGGTAACTCATTTCACAATTAAATACATGATAGAAACACTCCAATGTAAAAAAGGGTTGTCTAGAGTTCAGTGTTTTGAAGCGTTTTTAGCTATAGACATTTCTGAAAAGTGTTAAAACTACTTTACTAACCAATTGCAGAGGACCCAAATCAGCCAAGGCAAGAACGATTCCAGAAAGTAAGCGATTACTTATAACATTTAAGCTGAATTGTTTTATAACCTTTAGTACGAGTAAAAACAATAAAGTAAATTTAGAGAATGATCTTATACAGGCATTCCCAGATATACGCCAAACTCAACACACGCGATTTTGTAAATTTGACAGCTCTTTGAGCAACTTGTACCGATTTGACACATCAAATGTGATCAAATGTGTACAAAATTGTAATTTTCAGTTGAAATCAGATCAAATAACTAATTTAGTAAAAAAATAACAAATCAAATAACTAAACTAACCACTTAAAGCTGAAATTGTTCGAAAATTAGCTATAATTTGACTGAAAACCTCGAAATTTGACTTAAGTTAATATTTGAGGTATGCTATTGCCGCATTAACAGCGTATATCGGGAAATACCTGTATTGTAAAATAACCGACTAAAAAAAGTTTTGCTAAATCGTAAAAAATCGATTAACTGAATTGAAATGTTAAATAATAATAAAAAAACAATAAATTATATTCTAATAGGATATAACAATCAATAACTCTATTTGTTTATAGGAAAAAGCACAACATTCTAATTGTATCGCACGTGGTAACGCAAGAGCCATCTATAGAAGGCGCTGCTTTTACACTTTCCCTTTAAATGGAGACGCCTTGCCCTTTATTCTTCAACATTGGCGCCAGTTGCTCGAGTTGAAACGAGAAAGTGAAGGAGGAGAAAAAGATAAAATTATGATTGATGTATTCAGATTCTTTCCACAATCGCTCCGATACGGCCCACACGGTGTATCATATCTCCCCATTGCCACACTGACATTCATCCCACCGGAACCCCGGCTTGGTGGTAGTGGTGTGTGTGTGTGTTTATGTGTCGCACGATCGTCAAATTATCCAATTCGATCCGGGTTAGAATGAAATTACTTCCATCTTGGTACGGGCTGGAGATAGAAGGGGTGGAACGGTGTACAAGAACGGCAATAATATAATACTTTCACACGCACGCCCGGTCGTCATTGGTGATAACGATTGCCCGATAAACCCGCTTCGTCCTTCCCCATCGAATGATGCCCTGGAAGACGCTCTGGATGGGCAAGGGGTAGGAGGATGGGGGTTCGGAGTAGGCAAATAAACGACAAAAAAAAAATAGGAATCGATTTGCCATGACAAACAGGGACGGAACCATGGTTAAACCCCCGGCCGTGACAGGGAGTTTGCTACTTCCCTGTCACGTTCTAAATCGTTTTACAGCTTTTGAATTCTTTCGCAACAGAATCATTGCCGTGCACGGTGTCGGGGAGGGTTGTGGAAAGTGGGAATAAAATTGCGGAACTTGAGCAGAAGCAATGAATTCCAAGGTCGTGTAAAAAAAAAAATGAAAGGTGCGTATAACAAGTTCACCCCGGGTTCGACCCGAGTTGACGAGGGTATCTAACTCTAACAAAAAGGAAGCTCTTTAGAGCAGAAGCAGCGTATTATGACAACAGCCAAGAAAAAGTCTCCCATTTTGGAGGGCACTGCGCAAAAGTTGAGCTTGCAGAAAGGTGAAACGTACACAAATCTATCTCCTTCTAAAGGTGCGGAGATATGCAAAGAACGAATGGTAAGAACGAAGGCGCACGGTGGGGCTCTTTATGATGCAGGAAAAAGCGTTAGTGCTGAGGAATGGCCTCCTTGGCAGGGTGGGGAGAAATATTTTCGATAAATTTATTATCTGTCGCCTTTTGACGAAGATACGTTACGTCGCCGGCGATAACGAGAACGAACGCCTGGCTGGGCTACAGTGTCACCGTACCTGCTGCCCAATTGCTCTGCTTTAAGGTGACGACAGTCCTAGTAGGCAAAGCAAGGACACGTTTTGCGTATTTACGTCCCTTGCGTTCCCGAAGTGTGACACGCTTTTACCTAATTTCAATCCGCTAACTTCTTTACCGGCCTAGGTATTGTATACTTCATCATCGAAGGACGTAAAGGACATCCTTGAAGGCTTGCAGTAGTGCCCAATAGAGGGAACTCGTTGATTCGTTTAGCGTTTTTTGTTGTTGTTTTGTTTTTAGTACGTTTTGCGTAGACAAGGCAGGAAGATGCACATGAAGGTATTTGGGCAAAAATATCCTCAATCCATTTTAGATCTTTAGGCTCGCTTCCATCCAGCCAGGCAGTCTCCAGAGCTAGTCCATTTCGCACACAAGCGTATCGGGGTGGGTTGTAATTGAATTTGAAGGGCTTAGGAGAAAGTTGGTGTTTTTCGTTACTGAAAGATTTGAGATCTATATATATTTAGACAGGGATAGTGCTGTGTGCGTGTAGAGCAAGTTTGAAAAGGAAAGGAGGGGTAAAAAATTTGTACTTCAAAGTATAGGGCATTACTAAAGTATGATTGAATTAAACTTGAATGATATTCGTATTGGCTGTTCAATAAACCTGATATGAGGCAAAATTTACAGAAATGCTTTCCATTATTTGAAACTAAAGTGATCGATATGGAAGCAATCTAATAATTTATGAAAAAAGTATGCTTTTTATCTTAATTGAAAATAATTACAAGCATTGTTTTGCAATGAAATACGACTAGCTCAGCCGCAGAAGTATAGTCATCATACCACAGCACCTAAAATCATTCCCATAGTAGGCTCAGATCGCAATTCGATGGAGCTTGTTCATACACATGTTAAAGGGAAGAACAAATCTGTTACAGAAGGCAAGGGAAGGGAAGAACAAATATAAGCCTTTAAGGGAAGATTTACGACTGGTCTATATCGAATACAGTGGAATATACCTATTATTGTCAGGGTAGCAAAAACCTGAAATGATGCAAAAACATTTGTCATTCATATACGAAGTTTTTCATCTTTTCCTTGCGTATTTTCCGAAATATCATACAAAAACTGCAGAGTTCATCATTTTTCGGCAGATTTGCTGTCAGCCAATAGTTTGACAGATTCCGATATTAATAGAACCAGAGCAGAAAAGCAATGAAAGTGTGATTTTTAGTAAAGATTATTTGATTGCAGGTTAGAACTGTTCTGAATTTTAAAATCACGATAAACAAATATTTTTTCACTTTAAATAGTACCGGAAGTAGGTACAGTGACGACCACCTAAAGTCGGACACCTCATATTTTCACCTATTATCTGACTTTGCGGCACTCTGGACAGTTCCCTAGTCGACTTATCGGAAAACTTTTTTCACTCATTGATAAAGACACTTAACAATGACCACGTAGTTTGCCAATATTAGCCCATATGGTGCTAAAATGATTTGATATCAGTTATCAAAGGTCCATCGACTATTTTGGGTGATAATCTGCGTATTAAAAAACCTAGGCCAATTACCTTTGGTGGAAGGCTCCAACAAAAGTAGCAGTTACTTAAACTTTTATAAGTATCAGAAATGAAGGAGTAATGGAAATATACTGTCCTACTTGCCATTAAATACCTAATTGCCTCAATGTATTCATTTAGATAGAATGACGTAATGATTAAGACTTGCCATAAGCGCTCTTGCATCCCCTTAACTTTTACTTACTAGCCTGAAAATATGAGGTGAAAATATAAGGTGTCTGGCTTTAGATGGCCGCCACTGTATGTCGCTGTAGACCGTCATCTTTTAAAATCTCGGAACGCATAAATGTGATAAAAGGAATGAAATTAATGTGGTTCACAGAAAGTCGGATAGTCTTAATTTCATAGCAAAAACGATCACGTAATTTGCCATTATTGGCCAATATGGTGTTAAAATCTTTTGACTTGAATTATTAAAGGTCCAATCAACTATTATAAACATATTTTCTACCTTTTTACAATAATTACAGTCTGCCGAAAACAGGAACTAAAACAGAGTTTACTGTTCTTAAAATGGGATATCAAAAATAGCATAACATAATACGATAGTTTATCAACCCATAAAACATCCCTTTAATTAAAAATAATTAAAAAAAAATATATTGTACGACCACAAGCGTACACGACCTTCGTTGCTGCCAAGTGCAATCGTCTTCTTGCTGATAGAAACACGTTTTACCGACTGCGGGTTTCAGATGCGTTCGTGCGCTGTAAACCATACGCGACCAAACACTAGTTCGGTTGTCTCTTCTTCACGCGCGAAGATTCTTGATTTGCATAACTGGAAAATCGAGCAATCAATTTGACCTTGCTCGATGAAGATTCCCAAACCAGCTGGTTATGATTATGTTTCGATTTGGAACCAGTTCTGGGGATTTCCCAAAATTCTAGCGACCACCACACACAGCATTAGGGTTGATCGTTTATTCTCGTACCATATCGACCGGTCGCGGAGATCACTTCCAGCCCAGCTTCGGTTCAGTGCGGTCGCAAGCTATACTCGAGCTCCCTTGTGTCGCATTTCTGTGTGTTTTACAGTGCCATTATGTATTGTTCGCTTAAACGGTATCTTCTACTAATGGGATGTTTGTATTTGGTGACCCAAACACGTGGACAGGACGAGGATCAATTATTGTGCGGCAGACGCAAAGTGCAAACAAATTCCACGAACAACAACGGTGATGCCATTGCTGGTCACTGGCCGTGGTATGCGGCTATCTACCACCGAAAAGGCGAGAAGTAAGAATACGCGTGCGGTGGATCCATCCTCGATGAAACGACCTTTCTCACGGGTAAGAAGTGATGCGCGAGACGGAAAACGATATTATTGATTCCCCCCCCCCTCCCCTTTTCACATTCAAGCATCTAATTGCGTGTACACTCCAAGCGGTGTGATCTCGGCAGCGCTCGTGACAGTACACGTGGGACAAATCCACCCGAAGCAGGCCAGCGCATATGCGCAGACGTACGGTGTGCGCGAGATAGTAGTACACCCTGGGTTTAGCGAAGCCAGCACCGGCAACGACATTGCGCTGATCAAGCTAACCGCCAGTATCACCATGACTACCGAGTACGTGCTGCCCGTCTGTCTGTGGACGATGGACAGTGCGCTGGAGTTGATCGTGGGCAGAAATGGAACGGTTGTTGGATTTGGGCTGACCGAACGGCGCGATGTTGTGTCAAAGGAGCAGCTGCAACAAGCCGCGATTGGTGTGGTGGATGCGCAAACGTGCATTGCAAGTGATCCGGCCGCTTTCGGCACCCATCTCCCGGTGGAGACGTTCTGTGGCAAAGGACTACAGAACGGTGCGGGCGCTTGCAATGGTGATAGCGGCGATGGCATGTTCTTTGAGGTCAGCGGCCGATGGTTCGTGCGCGGCTTGGTGGCGCGGCTCAAACCAGTGCGGGGAAGTGACGGTCTGTGCGATCCGCTCCAGTACACCGTCTACACCGACGTGGCCAAGTACGTGGAATGGATTAAGCGATACGTCGATCGGCGTGTACTACCGGTCGAGAATGAGGTGCTGGGGATGGACTACGAGGAGCAGCTCCGTCGGCTGTTCAACTTTGACAGTTGCGGTTTAAAATCATCCGTCGCTTTGTATGGTCGACATAATTTAACTCTGCCCTGGTTGGGGGAAGTCATGGTTCCACCGAACGAAGACAGTGCTAGGTGTATAGTTACACTGATCAGCGATCGGTACGCTGTCGGGCCGGCCCATTGCCTCGTCGGTAGGACGTAAGTATTTTGTGGTAATGGTCCTGCGAAAGGTACATACAACAACAAACTTAATTGTGGTTTTCCATTGTACACTCCCCCCCCCACCAAAGACCTTACATTTCGCTAGACGGTGTCGTGCTTAATGACTATTTGGAATGCTATTCCAATGGTAGTGCGTCCTCAACGTGTACCGCTTTTAAACAAAGGCGGAAAATTCAGAGGGTTATTGTACATCCAAACTTCGGCAAAAACAATTCGACAGACAATATTGCGCTGATCGAGCTGCTGAGCCCAGCACACACTAGCCACCCGAACGTGCTGCCTATCTGCATGCCCGTAATGCCCGAGCTAAGAACGCAAGCAAAGACCAATTTACGCGTGGCAGCCGCCGAAATGCACGGTGCTGTAGCAAAAAACGTTCCCGTCCGGTATCTGGAGCCCGACGAGTGCACGAAAGTGTACGCGGAAAAGCAAATTGTGCTGAATCTGGACCTGCACAAGCGACTGTGTGCCGTAGTAGAGAGCTGGGAGGACGAAGAAGCTTGCAAGCCACTGGTGGCAGGTGCACCGCTCCAAGAAACGAAGCTGTTCGGTGGTAAGGAGCAATACTTTCTGCGTGGATTTGAGCTGGCTGGGCTGGCTTGCCGTTCATCTGCGCCAGCAATTTTCCACAGTATCGAACCATACCTGGACTGGATACTGTACAACATGATGAGGTACAACGTGGTAGAAGAGACGGATGTACCAGATGCTGAGATAACTCCACCGACACTCGAGTCGGAGTGGAACAAGTTGCAGCAACAGCCGGTAAGTGATAATTTGCAGCTGTTCAATTTGGATACATGTGGCCTATTCAGCCTCGAAAGCAACAGCCAGACAGGCAAAGAGGCAACTTTCGCACCGTGGATCGTATCCTTTGAGAAGGTACACAAAAGAACAGCTAACGTTAATGAAATAATCAGCAGCACGGCCGTGCTTATCAGTGAATGGTACGCCTTGGCGGCCAAAACCAGTGTGCAGAAAAATGTTGTTTCGTGAGTATCTTTGTACGGAGTATGACTGTCTCAAGCTCTCTCTTTCTCTCTTTCTCTCTCTCTCTCTCTCTCTCTCTTTCTCTCTCTCTCTCTCACTCTCTTTCTTTCTCTCTATGTCTCTTGTTTTCCCATACTAGTGATGGGAAAAATGATGTTTTTCAGTTTCCGAAATCGATTCTGGAATCGGCTCCGGAATCGGAATCGGCTCCGGAATCGGAATAAGTTTCGGAATCGGAATCGATTCTGGAATCGGTTCCGGAATCGAAATCGGCTCTGGAATCGGAATTGGCTCCTATAATAGAAACGGCTTCCAAACGGAGTCAGTTTCGGAATCGCCACTGGATTGGCGTTTGGGTCCATTCATTTGGCGTTTGGGTATTGATAACCACGAAAAATCAAAATGTACTTATAAAAGATCCATTCTCATGGAGATTCCCGGACTGATTTCGCTTCTAAAACTTCTTTTTTTTTATTCAAGAACTAATTCACATTCCGGAGCTAATACTAATTCTGGAGTCCATTATGGTTTCGTTATCGGGACAAATAGCGATTTCCAGGACAATTCCGATTCCGGACCCGATTCTGATCGCGGAATCGATTCCAGTGCCGACTTGGGAATCGGCTCCGGAGTCAACTCTGTAATCGGCTCCGGAGTCATCTCTGGAATCGGCTCCGGAATCAACTTCGAAATCGGCTCCGGAATCAACTTCGAAATCGGCTCCGGAATCAACTTCGAAATCGGCTCCGAAGTCAACTCCGGAATCGGCTCCGGAATCGGTTCCGGAATTGATTCCGAACACGGACTCCGAATCGGGTAGGTCCGATTCCGAGCTCCCACCACTACTCCATACTTATCATTCTTTCCCTCCTCTTACTTCTCGTTGCAGGCGATATCTCATCCTGGGAGTAGGCTCACATTTCGACACGTTCTTCGCGGATATCAAGAACATAATCCTTCCGCCGCCCGATCATCCTAGGCAGCTGTTTGCACTGATCGAGCTGCTCGAGCCAGCTGATCTGACGATTCCGCACATCAAACCGATCTGTTTGCCCTTCTTGAGCGGACTGCATCGCAACAAACCCGCGGAGGTGATTTTGTCGACAAGGTTGATAAACTCATTCAAAAAGCTAAAGCTGACCGACTACCAACGTTGCCTGCGACGACTGCTGTACATCGATCAGCCGATCACCTTCGACACCGAGCCTTCGTGTGCGGTAGAGGATTTAGAAAATTTTTACCAACCGTCATTGGCTTCCGAAACGGGTAGTCCGTTCCAGGCCGCGGTATGGTACGAAGAACGGCCGCGCTACTTTCTGTACGGTATGCATGTCAATGAGTCATCCATTTTCTCAACCCTGCACCACGGCCCATACCTATTTCACAAGATCGAGCAGGCAGATGTTGCATGGATAATGGAGAACGTACGAAACAATGAACGTCAATCTTCGTTTCCCAGCAAGGTACGCAATGAAAGGGTGAATTTTAACCCAGTTCAGCGCAATGCATCCAGGCGCGCTCTGCTTAAGGTTAATGAAAGTTGCGGCGTATCAACGAACAGATATCCAACGCCTTGGATCGTAGCATTAGTAAACAAACCATCTTTCAGTTTCCCACTCGGATATGTGACCCTCATAAGTGACCGGTTCGTTGTTGGTCCAGTATACGGTTGTGATGGTGATTCTAGTGCAGTGTAAGTATACGGTTGCGTAGTTTGAATATGTATTAGAAATGTTGCTTTAAAATCTTGTTTTCCAGTTGTACTCTCTTTGTAAGATTCGATGGCCTTCCTGAGCCATTCATTGCAATCGACAAGGTCTTTGTTCATCCACGGTACGATGCAGCCAACCATGCTAACGACATTGCATTAGCTCGGCTTGTCGCCGCTGTGGATACCTCTTTACCGAACGTGCAGCCCATCTGTTTGCCGATCGGCAACACAACTCGCAGCTATGATCTATCAAGCCTATCAATGGACTATTATGATTCTTCGTTGTGGGGCTACAGCGTAGTCAATGCTGGTGATAGGTACATCGATCATACAGATTGCCAACAACGGTGGGAAGGATTGAAGGTTCAACTCACCGTAGACAGGACGAATCATTGCGTGACTCGCAAACGAACGATAGAAGAAGATGCACTAATCGATATACGTATTGGATTCGCGCTTCACTCACGACAAAGTATAGCATTGAGTGAAAGAGAGTATCTGCGCGGTTTTGCGGTGTTTAAAGCTATACATGCAAAAAGTTACTATCCCGATGTTTACATCAACACAGATGCCTATCTGGATTGGATATTGGACACTATGGAGCAACGGCCAGCGCTTCCTTTCGATCTACGAGAGAAGCTTATATTCAGCGATAAGTAAATATACTTTGTTATCATAAGACGCACAACCACGTTCGAACGTATGGAATAAAAATTCTTTTTTTTGTAATCACCTTCTTCTCATCTCTTATCTTCTTCTATATATATTTTTACCCCAATTGTAAAAAACGTTTAGTTTGGTTGATGATGGTGATGATTCGGCTTCAATACGGCACACGAGCATGATACAGCATGTCCAATAGGACGTAAATTCCATACGGTACGGCAGCGGTACTTCATACGGTACGGCATTCAGCAACCCTGACGCGTCATTTGCTCTCCTCGTATTTGCATCTTTTATCAGCGGTAATCAACACGCGCATATGAGCCATGCCATCGGATATTACTATGTGCTATGCTGCTCTACTCGCCTGCGCGCTAATAGCCGGATTAGGCAGCAGACACTCTAGCGTCCACGGCCTGTTCAAAATTCACGAAGTAGAACCGAAGTCATACAAAAATCGTATAAAGGCCGAATCCCGAGGTCTCGAGTTCCCAAGACAATTTGCTTTCTAATCCTTCTCTAGCTTAGAATTTCTCATACTACTGGCACCCGGCATTTCGGAAAGGCCTACATTCGTGTACACCGCTTAAGGCCTACACTGGTGTTAATCCGACATTGTGCGCCCGCGTAGTTTATCCCATATATTGATACATATAAGCCGGTCTCGTAGTACAGTCGTCAACTCGTACGACTTAACAACATGCCCGTCATGGGTTCAAGCCCCAAATGGACCGTGCCGCCATACGTAGGACTGACTATCCTACTATGGGGGGATCAATAAGTCACTGAAAGCCAAACCCACAAGTGGGTGCAGGCAGGCCTTGACCGGCAACGGTTGTTGAGCCAAAAGAAGATTGATACATATATTGCTTCTTCTTTCAACATTCCTCATATGCTGTTTTTAAAACCTTGTCCCCCAAAAAATAGCCCCTTTGTGATAGTGATGTTCCAAAATCTAGCACATCATCATTGAAAACACGGGAACAATACTATACCCCCAAAATCCATTGCAAAGAAAACAATATAATAACTGTCTTTATCCTACAACTGCTGCTAGTGATGTATTTTTCTCCACATTCCACATAAGCAAACAATAAGAATGGGCAGCACAGTTTTTCCCCGAATATGCATGCAAAGATTAGAAGCAATCTGGAACACTAAAATGCCCTACCTTCCCCCTCTCTCTCTATCCGTTGAAACATAACACGTGCATTATTTGCCTCATCCGATTCCATTTTCCATACCATCATCATCCCACACACAGGACTTTCTTTATATGAGGGAAAATGAAAAGAACCTTCCCTTCGCCACACAACATCCCCTTGTCCCATTTTCCAGCAGTTCCAGGCCGTTGTAACAGAACTCAAGGACGACCACCCACTGGTTGCTGACCCACGGGCTGGCTGGCTGGCTGGCTGTGGCAGGGAAGGCGCTGCCAGTAGAGTAGAATTTCAGCCCGCACGTGGAATAATAATAAATCACCAACAACGGACAAAACTGAGGTGAAAAAAGAAAGAGGAAAAAAATCCAACTTTCCCCTCCAGCAGAAGAAGAAAACACCGCGCACACCGATTGGACAAACTGTATTCGCCCGGTGCGGGTTACACTTGAATGTGTCCACGTTCTGCAAACGAAACACAGACACACGTAGACATCGTAGAAGGCTGGCGCGCTTAAAATTGCCTAAGACACGGTGGCCTACATTGAAACCAACAGTGGGTTCGCGGTCACCTGCGTGCGCGTAGGTTGCGGAGGAACGTTTGTCGGAAGAACGAAGGTTCGTGGACGACGAGCGCGGATCCCTTGGAAAGTGGAAACGTGCATCAGATATAAGCCGAGAGATTTTAAGAGCCAATCCCGAACCCGGGCTTGGGTACGGAAACGTATAAAATCAAATTAAAATGTAGTACAGAGTGGGAGCTGGAGTTACAAAGTAAAGGGAAAACACAACACAAATATGTTCACTGTAGACTCAAACTCACCCTTTTGTGTTGTTCTAATTTTTAAAATACACTGTAGAATTGTTGGAGCACAAGACCACAACACAAGAAGCAAGAGATGCTGAAGTTGGGAGGTTGAATGAAGGTACCAAAGTAAGCCATGGCTTTTTGTTGGATGTTGCTGTCAAGTAACAGTGACCTACACGCAATTCTAGCAAACAGTACTGGGGTAAGGACTGAATTAACTGGGAAGTTTACGAAAACTAACTCAATATGGCTTCTCCAATTTTCAGGGGGTACAAAACTCGCGGCAGAAAGCAATCACCTTAAAGCAACACTCTTTCCACATCGGCGGTTCGGTCCAGAAACTCCGAAAGTTTTGAAAAAAAAGAAATCAGCTGACACAAAACAATTCACCAATATGGCGGACTATCGGATAGGTGGGTAATGTCCTTCACGCTGATTCGTTGTTTTCCTTTGCATTCAGGTAGAATTTATCAGTGTATGTGTGTATCAACATGGTTATATGGGATGCTCCCCTCTTGGGAGCGGTGTACAGTTCGAGTCAAGAATGGGGGATTACATCATCTGAAATGGATCCTCGTAGAAGCTGTTTTCGATATCTATACTGCTAGCGCTATTGTTATTGAAATGGTGGGTATTAAGGTGATTGTTGTTTATGCTACCGTGTTGCTGTTGCTGCTGCTGCTGCTGCTGGTGGTGATGGTGATGGTGCGGATGGTGCCCATTCGTTCCTGTCACGGCGGACACATCCACGATGCTGCCGGTGGAGTTGGTTGGTGGATTTGGCGTTACACTCGCGTTACTGCGACTGCCATTGCTTGTCGTGCTGGTGCTGCTGTTGCTGCTACTATTGCTACCACCACCACCGCCACTGCCTGCACCGTCCTGCACCTGCTGATGATGATGGTGATGAGGATGGTGCGGCACTAGCGACAGGTGATGATGCTGCAGGACGCGCTCGTGGCAGTCGAGCGCCGTACCGACGGACGCAGAGATAAGGTCGAGCGAGGTGGTAATCGGATCCACATCGGCTGCATGACACGGACCCACGACTTCCGGTTGCTGCGCTTTGGTCGGGATTGCTGCAAGACAGTTGTTCTGCAGGGCTAGTGCGCCAGCATCGGCTAGCGGTAACGTGCTGCTACTGCTGCTACCTGCCAGCGGAAGGCCAGCATTGGCGGCCGCGGCCGCTTCACCTTCGCCCCGCATCACGATAATGACGTCGGTTAGCGCGGTGATGTAGTTCTTCGCCAGCGTAAGCGTCTCGATCTTCGACAGCCGGCGCTCCTTTTTCACATGCGGTATGACTTCCCGCAGGGACTGGGGTAGGTAGGTTAGGTAGGATAGATAGTAAATTCCACGATTGATGAAAACCCGGCGTTAGAATTCGCACCATATCAAATTCCCGATCGATCCAAATGCCGGCCGTCAAGTCAAGTTGGACATTAAAAAGAAAAAACAAACAAACGGAAGAACGTATTAAGGCAAGTTGAAGAGCAGCAGCAGCAGCACACAACTTCTCAAGGGCGTGTGGGATATTTGAGCCGGAACTAAAGAAAGAACTAAACAATTTCGCGTACCAACAATACCACGCGTGCTGGGAAATCTCACCTGAAACGCATCGTTTAAGCTGTGCATTCGCATTCGCTCGCGTTCGTTCGACTCGAGCCGTCGCAGGTTGCGTTCCTTCGCGTTCATGGCGCCCTTGCGACGGCGGGCCGCACTACTGCTGCTGCTGTTACCATTGCCGGCGGCGCCCTGGCCCGAACGGCCACCGTTACTGCCCCGGCTGCCCGTGCGGCTGCTACCGCAGCTCGTGTCGTCACTCTGCGAGCTGGAATCCGTCATGTCCGGATCGATGGTAGCTTCCTGTGTGAATGAGGAAAAGCGGGTTTTTAGGACGTATGAAAAGTTTGCACATGGATGGGAGTTGGTAGTTCGATCCGTGCTTTCTTTATTCGGAATAGAATCAATAGAATGTGATAGGATAAATGAAAAAGTTCAAAGTTGTACTTAAGTTCAGGTATTTTTACAATGATCTTAAATTCTACAAATGACGATGGTCGTTTCCTTGAGATCTGTTAACAAATTCTGACTATTTTGAAGGTGCAATACCTGGATATACTAGATCCCTGTGCATCTGTAGTAACTTTCAACAAATCTACGATTCCTGTTCAAGAAAATATGGTCAGTACGTAAACAGGACCAGTAAAAGTCTAGCAGAGCTGGTGACTTAGGCTTGGTACAGCGGAAGTGCAATGGGACAATATCGGGAACATTAGCAGATACAGTTCCTGAAACACAGGAACAGATACACTCTCGCAGATCTAGAATTAGATCAGAACAGTGACAGAAACTTGGTGTTAGGGTATTTCTGGATGTCCAATCCTAGATATCCAGAATCCGATTAAATCAGGACGATTCTGGACCAATCTGATCGTCTGGACTCGGCTGAGTTCATCTTCCAGAGGCTTGCAGAGTCTTTTGGAATTTCGGAGTTGAATCCGGATTTGATTTGGAGTCGAATTCTTTTTATCAGAGCAAGAGCTGGAGAGGATATGCGACTCAATTCTTAATTACTAGCCACTATTAGACTAATTCCTAGTCTATGATTGGGAGCAACTGCTCTGAAGTCCAAAACCAAGGTCTTGTGAACTAACTAATGCCCTTTCAACGCTGTTAATTTGTTTTATCGAAATGTGTTTGTTTTATTCTTCATTACTCACCGATGTACGCGAAAGTTATTGCATCGATTAGTAATAGCCTATCTAATTCATTTTAATTCTGCTCTCCACTTTTCCATTTAACTTTCCTGGATGTTTTATCCCTTTTCCCTTCAAACGATACCTCTATACGGATGGATCATCCATTGCAAACCGTCCTCGAGGCTCTAATAGCGCCATAAATTGAACAAGATTACAATCCCACGATAGAAAACTCATTTCACTTTCGCTTTCCTTTTACTTCTAGCTGTTTATGACTTTCACTTTCGTTGCGCGTTCAACAGGCCTTGGTTGGTTCGGAAGAATGTGGAATTAGAAAAAGTAAAACGGAGAAAATATTATAGCCCACAAAAACGCAAGTCCAGTACTCTACAGCAAAAATAGATGCAGGTGAGTCCAAACATAACTAAAGCCCCGGTTGGAGTGGTGCATTCGTTTTCTGCTGTTCCACGAAACCATGGTTCAATGGGAGAGCGTACCCACCGTTTGCCAATATTCGTGAACCGGATTCAAGGCACGATTATCATTATGACAGAGTAAACAAAAGCGTTTAATATCCGCCACGTCGGACACACGATACCGACCGGATTCAACGGTGGCACTTGGGAGGGCTTTGGAGCATTTGTCGCTTCTTTTCGGCAGTTCTCCAGGTACAGCCTTTTCCGCCACTAGGTTGATTGAATTTTCGCATTCGTCGATGCGCCCACAATAACCCCCCGCAAGTGTGGCACCTGGCATCTGTTATGGTGGCCTGATCTAGCGCCCCGTTACGTTTCGGTGCGGTGTAGTGTCCCGGTACGTTTGTGGGTTGCGATATCGATTTCAGTAATTAGAGTCGTAAAAAGTGTGGACTATCAGCTTATTTTTATCGCAAAATAAAATCCCCATCATGCAAGGGCGAAATTTCTGGGTGCTTGGGGAGCATAGAGCAAGAGAGAAAGAGACCGAGTAGTAGGAGGAGGACGAGTTGTTTTACGAAGAAAGTAGATTAAACGGTGTGCAAAGTATGCCATGGTTGGTAAGGTAGCGCGTTCATACGTTTGAAAACAACGCATGAAGAAACCCTGCACAACACAATCCACCTTAAAGGGCTCTGTCTAAAAACCGGCATAAGGATACAAGTTACTCGGTTGCCCACAACGCTTACCATTTGCATCCGTCTGGTGGCTCTTTTCGGTCGTGATGTTGCCCTTAGCGTTGCACCGCCGGTCGAATGTGTCGTAAGGGAGTCGACTGATAGCAGGTTAGCGTTCTTGTCCTGCTGCAGCTCATGCTGGTGATGATGAGGTTGGTGATGATGCTGTTGGGCATGGCCACTGTGATGGTGATGATGGTGATGTGGTTGGTGCGGCGAATGATGTTGCTGTTGCTGCTGCTGCTGCTGCGAATGATGATGATGGGAATGGTGTCCAGTGCCGCTGATGATACCGTTGGTGGAACCGTTCGAGGCCAGCTCGTAGAATCCGCTGGTGTCGGACGATTCGGCTATTTCTGCTGCAGCTAACTGCACGCTGTGCTTGTCGTCGGACAGATCGGAACGCATCGCGATTGTCGAATGCGTTTGCTCTACCGGCGTGGAGAGGTTGGTGCGTATTTTGCGTGGAATTTCAATGTGAAAGGTTCTTATCCCTTTTTTGTAAGGAACTGCTACGTCGTCGTTTGAAGCGTTATTAGGTAAAAACGGTCATCATTTTTTCTCATCGGCAATAATGATCAACTAATGTGACGTCTACCTGGAAGAAACGAAGTAAGAAAACGTTAAAAAAGGTACTAAAAACGAGATGAAATAACATAAATATTAAAATATTGCAGTTCTACAGAGTGAGAGTGGGAGAAAAAATGGTATCACGCAACGTGAAAAAGGAACTCTGGAAAAGAACACGGCGTGATAACAATGTTGCCAATCCTCGTTAGCCAGCCACGTACGGGGTGGGTTGAAAAACGGGATAAAATTCTTTACCAAGTGGCAAGCCCCTTTCAAACCCCCATTTCAACCCAAGCGTGTAACGATGGACCGAAGAAAAATGGGCCACGGTTGGGCGGGCTGGGTAATCGTCCCAACTATGAATTGCCGTCGGAGGAAACACCGCCCGATTGGCGTGTGCACGCAGGCAGACCGCAGATTATAAAACACTTCCGGACCAATTTAGTCTGCAATCTATTTTTATTTCAAGATTAATTTGAAGACATGCCGCAACGGTGGCCGCGCCGCAGAACCTTTCGTGACGGCTGGGGGTGATATTCTATGCGGCTCTCGCTGTCATGCCGACCGAGCGGGCAGGGTCGTTACAGGGAAAGGAAATTCCCGCGTCCAACATTCTTCAGCCGAGGGTTGGCCTTGTTCCACGAAGGACTTGGGCTACCTTTTACTGTGTGTATGTTTTTTTTTCTTCCCCTTTTCGCTTGCTTTAGTGACACAGAACGCTTTCGCTAGGGCTTTCGTCGGCTGGCAGGTTCTGTCAGGGAGGATATTGTTCTACGACCACCCGACCGACCGACCGACCGGCTAGTAATAACCGTGGGCTACTGTGGCGCGCTGCGATGGCTCCGAGATTATCACCAGGGGTGAAACGTTAGATGACGGGGATGGATTAGCAAGTCGTTCCCGGGAGTCGGGTCAGTCCTCGGATGCAGCAGCAAAGAAGAAGAAGAAAAATATACAAGAACACATTTTCTGCACCGTAGATGATGGCGATGAGGCCGTTTAAACGGGGTAAATGGGAGAAGAATAACGCTGATGTTTTCCTTTCTGACCCAGCCGGAAGTTGGGGAAAGCTCGTCACGGTAAAATCAAATCTTCTCCCGCCAGCACCACCATATCCGGCTGTGGTAAGATTAATGTTGAAAGTTTACAGCTGAAAGTGTACGAAGAAAAAAAGCGGAACGGATGGCAGATTCTGATTAGCGCGCCACTGAAACGTATCGCGCTGTAGAACAAATCGTTCTCATCGCAACATCGTGACCTTCGCAGAAGGTGGTATAGGAATTTGTCTTGCCTGTCCTGCATGGGAAGGGTTTGTAAGGGTTTAAAGTACTGTGTGTGTGTGTTTCCTTTTTTAACATTTTATAATATTTATTTACTAGTTTATTGAGAGTTCAAAATAATATTGCAAACATTGCCCTGTGCATTTAGAACAGAAAGGACATTCGCAACATCAAGGCATCTTTGTTCTTTGGTTACGAGTAACTTATCCCGCAAACTAGTTTGGAATTATAAAAGACTTAAGAAGATTTCCACAGGAAGTTCACTGCCCACAAGATCCTCATCATAGTCCAAATGTTGGAGAAGAGGACATAACAGCAACCGAAGAAAGCGCTTTTATCTTTTCATGGCATCAAAGAGGAAAACAATACACCGACACAGGCTCTGTTTAGAGTCCCGGTCCCATTAGAAGGCTGGTTAATAGTGCTCATACTGATTATAGTGCTCATACTGATGTTTAAGAATCACGAGTTGCATATTAAACAGAATAGGACCAATTACAATTACAATAACAAAGGACGTTAAAGGTAGAAATTCTAGATCTTCTTAAGCTAACTTAGGTCATCATACTAGCCCACTGGCAATTGTTTGGAGATGAAATTGAGTTCAAAGATCTGTCGTCCGCAACACTTGCCTAAATAATAGTGCCCTAGACTGCACTCAAAGGCTTGCTAGAGTTAAGTGCAACTGGTCATGTCATTCATCCGTCACCGGACCGGAGTAACCTTTTTTGGAGGAACTGAGAAATTTTGATGAATCTAGTGAATGATAGTCAGTCTTGTTTGTGACCTGGAATCCAAAACACTTCACGTAGTCATGCTCCGTAGGATCCATAGACCATCGACTCTTCCTCAAGTCCAAAAAGCCGTTAATCTATTCAAACAATATACGAGTTTCCTAGACAAAACTGTACTCCAAAGTCATCCAAGACCGTCTCACACCCTGATACCCTGTTAATATGGAATCATTTGACAAACAAGTACAAGTGATAAAATATTTAAATTAATTTCAATAATTACAAGATCCATCACTAATTCTAGTACCCTCAAATGTGTGAAAATTTCCATCAAGATGTGATAACCTGACCGAGGTGGATGGTGTCAGAGATTCATTCACCTGACACACCAGTGGCACACACCGAAAGGATAACAATCCGATCTACGCCCTTGAAGGGGATGTTATCTGCACTTTTTCCCCGAATATCGCATTTTCGTGTGCCTCGGTTTGGGATGAAGGGATAATTAATTTATCAAACGTGTCGATTGCCCCGTTGAAGTCCCATTGCTGCTGCTGCCGTATAAACCCTCCCACGTCTAATTTAACCATTGATGAATCGTAAATAAGGACTTCATTCAGTGGACGAAAGTTATCGGATGGCGCAATGAGAGAGAGAGAAAAAAAACATACATCTACACACCCAACACATATCCAAATTGGGACCGGCCACTGCTATGTGTCGCACGAATCCCAAAGTTAGTGCCAAAGTGACGAATTAGCTTTGCAGCATTCCTCCGGTTGCCGCTAATTAAGGACATACGTAATTAAATTAGACCAAGTATCCTTTCCCAATCCTTCCGCATCGTCCACGTGCCACCAATGCCAATGCCTATGCATGTGTTTGGGCAAACCGGACTCGCACCGTGTCTCGCCGTGCTCCGCTCGCAAACGGTACAGAGAAACCCCGGAGCAAAAACCGTTCTATTTCCAATTTCATCAAAAATTTATCACTTGTGGGACGACTCCGCTGTGTAAGTAATTCTTCGGCCCACAATCTATACCGGTTGTGGATGGGGAGGGTGACATCGAGACCATGGCACACACACACACACTGTTTAGGAACTTTGTTCCGTCTGTGGGGAAAGGAAAATGATTCTTTGACCGGCAAACCGTGTGTGGTGCTGTGTGTCTATTGAACCGTGGAAGTTGTTGATGAAAACAAATTGAATCATATCCCGCTGAGATTATATTCTTCTAATTTAGCCAATCTTCTCTTTTGCTCCGGGGGACAACAGAGCGCTGGGAAAGGTTCGCTGCTTGCTATTGGTCGATCAATTGTAGTTTTTTCTTCTTCTCTTTTCTGCCGGACGCTTGGGAAGCTTGTGTCGACAGGATATCAAATTGGAACGTTCCAAGGATCAAATACCACGTAGGAATTAAAAAAAAAACGAACGAACGACCGAACGGCCGGTGGTCATCGCCATGGAATGTTGGCGATTGTTCGTCGTGTGTCCTTCGACGAATGATGATAAAACGAACTCGAAGTGCTGCTGAAGGAAAAAGGAGTAATAATTCGAAACGCATCGAGGAAATTAATCAAACTCTTTTACGACACACGAGTGATCGCTGTTTGGCTTTTGAGGGTTATCAAGGGCAAGTTGATGGGTGGGGATGGCAGAACAAGTGTAAGTGGTTAAATGAAGATTAATCTTTCAAGTTGAAGGTAAGTGAGTTCTTCTGAGTTTCTATAATATATTATTCTATAGAGATGGCAGATCTCATGTATAAGGGTTTCAGGCTATTTTGTTTTAACTATTTGTTGGACATTTTCTGTAATATTGCGAATTATTCAAAGCATTTCATAAAAAATATGTATTTTTATGCATACAATGTTAAACGTAGAAAGTACATTTCATTCAACTTGATAAATTGCTTCTATCATAAGTCATATAGGTCTCGAAAAGGCTTTTAAGGGTTTTAGTATAATTTTTGGTAGAAAAATTGTGTTAATCAGTATACACAAAAATAAAGAAAAGAATAAAATATGATACTAACTAACAAAACTGCAATTTGTAGCTTGATTGCGACCTTGAGAGACGTTGAAATTAGAAATGTTTTGTTAACTTTCACACGTTTGCTTCATTTTCAATAAGAATGCCGTTTAGAAACTGTTCTGTTTGCTCACAACATATCGCATTTCATGTACATACGGTTCTATGTACTACGGCGAATTACCTAAATCCTAAAAACGAGGTCAATCAGGCGATCCAATGTATAGATTATTCAATGTTTTTCTATTTAAAATTCGCTTATCTCTTCTAGCTGGTGATAATTGTAAATGTGTAGTGATATATTGGACATTGCTACATTGCTCATTCGATTACATCCCATTACATTCGGTTTGTGTGGTTAGTGAATTGCTTTCTTTTTTATTAATCAAAAATGTGGATGGAACAACAAGTTTATACACCCTCGATCGGGGATAAGAGGAAAGTACAGAGAAAAATGGTTCATCTTTAACTATATAATAAAGGTTAATTTAAGTAACTATATAACTAAGCCCGTGCGGCGCGGTCTCTCGCTTTGATTAATCTTTCGACGTCTTATACGGTGGTGTCGCATAATACTTCCTGTCCTTGCGCGGTCGGCGCAATATCGGCGTCTCCATGCGCCGATCCTTCGACAGTGACTGCATCATCAGATCGCCCGCACCACCGCGCCTCGGCGTCGGTGCGCCCATGTTGCCCCCGTCACCACCCTGGTCGACCGGCTGCAGCATGATGAACTGGCTCCAGTAGTCGGTGGAGATGTGCAGCATCGCCTGCACGATGCTAAACTGGACGTACGTTTCCGCACACATCTCGTTCATGTCCAGATCGGCCCGGGTGTAGCCGACGATCGTTGGGGCGAACACGCGCGCCAGATTGTCGATCGGCATCTTGGCCGCCTCCGATTGGGCGACGCGCTGGAAGTGAAGCATCAGGAAGGCAAGCGTGTCGCGGTTCGGCGCCGGCAGACGCTCGATCAGCTGACAGAGCTGTTGCCGCATGCGCTGGCCACCGTTCGGGCTGGTGGCACCGGACACGGCGCTGCTAAACTCGCCCAGCAGCGCGTTCGGGATGAGCGGTTCGCGCAGCGTGCGCAAAAAGTCCTTGATGCAGCTGCACAGCACGTTCACGTCGATCTGGCCGAGCGTCGGGATGGTTTTGCCGTGCAGGAACTTTTCCTTCAGCGCACGCACTTCCCGCTCCGAGCCGGACAGCCGGTACAGACCGACCTCGGTCAGGCCGCGGTTTTCGATCTCGCTCACACAGTGCACGATCAGTGCCGGGATGCGCGGGCTGGACGAGGGACAGTAATCGTCGAGACAGCTGATGGCACCGGCAGCTTGCGGTGTCTGCGGGCCACCGTTGGGCGTGGCTGTGCTGGCTGTGCCGCGACGTCCGTTCTTCGTTTGCGACTGCGGTACGCACGGGAACGATATCTTTTCGCGACAGTACCCGTGGAACATGGCCTTACATTCGCGACACCGCAGACTGCTGTTGCCGAAGCGAATCCGCTGCTGGCACTGGTTGCACGTAACCGAGCTGATGAGGGTACGGCTGACGAGGTCGTGCTGGCGCTGAATGACCGTCCTCATGGGCTCGTGGTGCTTTTCCGGCGCCGTTGGTGTTGCAGCCGTCGGTACGTTCACGACCGTTGCGGCGGTCGAGTTGGACGACGCGCAGCTCGTCACGACCGCGGGCTGTCTTTGCGGTGCCATCGTGCGGAAGGTCGATTCGGCCTGTATCGGTCCACCGTCCGGTCCGGTCGGTACCGTTACCTTGGCGTGTGCGATAATCTCACCCTCCGTGCGCGGTTCCATCGTGTTCGCTGTCGTGCTGATTTCCATCACGCGCTTTGTTGGCTCCTGTGGCATCTTAAAGCTGGCGTTGTTGTTGTACGACGGACGGTGCTTCTTCCACGATTTGCGCTTCGCCTGCAGTTTCAGCGGTTCCAGGAAGTCGTCCTCCGATTGCGTCAGCGACAAGTCCACCAGGAACGACCCGGTGGAGTTGATATCGTTGTCCACGCCCCCGCCTCCTCCTCCTCCGCCGACTGTCATTTCACGGTCATCGTGCCCGGCGTGGCGCGATCGGCGCCTCGGTTCCGTCGCAAACACGGCCAACTGTTCGCGCGTCTCGTCCCGCAGCGTCTGCTCGTTCCGCACGATCTCGCACACGGCCATCATCTTGCGCTCCATCGTGTCGCGCTCGTGTTCCGCGTGCCGGCGGGCCTTCGTTTCCGTCTCGAGCAGCTTGCGGGCGTGGAACAGCTTCGATTCGAGGTTGGTGATGCTGCGCAGCGCATTGTCCAACTCGCGCTGCAGGCGCTTGGCTTCCTCGATCGACTTCAGCCACTGCATCCGGCACTCGTCCTGCAGCTGGACGAAGCGCAGAAACTCCACCTCGGCCGTCCCGTCCAGCAGCACATCGCACGAACGCCGAAGCTCATCGAATTGAGCCACCAGAGACAACTCCATCACTACAACCATCGGTGCACCACCATTCGGTGGGTGATTTTCCGTTATGAATACAAAACTCACGGGGAACGCGTCCTCCTGACGGGACGGACAGCACACACAATGGCACGGAAGCGGCCGCTCGTTTCGAATATTTAGCCGCCGCCGCCGACCGTTACGGAGCCGTGTTGACGGTTGGTGTAGCTGTCAAACGGGCCGATCAGCTGTCAACGCCGGAGCAGGCGGCTGCGATTGATCGCGTTGCGGTGGTGTCCTACCCCTCGTATCGTGAACGTTGTTTTTGAATTATTTTCAAATGTTTTTGCAAATTAAACAGTTGAAAGTCTTCTGTTCTTATGTTTATCGTTTATTTTATACATTTTTATCGGTGTTATTCAATTTTTAAAAGAATAAACTCAAAATACCTTTTGTTTGGTTAAAAACCATTTATAAACCGTTAAATTTGAATTTTAATCAATGTCAGTTAGATTCGTTTCTCAAAACACTGTATCTGAAAGCGAATAGAACCAGAATATTTTTGTTATTTTAAGGCTATAAGCAAATTTGTTGGAAAATAAATCTAATTATAAGATTTTTATCTAATGATAATAACGTTAAACCTGTTCGTAAGCTGACGAAAAGCTTTAAAACTCCCTCTTCTATTATATTGTAACCATTAAGCCATGCCCACGTTGCGGTTCCACTCGAACACTAAGGGCCTGTCGTAGCTTGTTAGTTCTCAAAGAGCATTATTGCGGTGTACTTGGTTATCCCACACACAGCAAGAATTAACACATATACGCGGTGCAACAGCAACAACATTTGCCCAGGAAAATGCACTTCCCCGTGAAGGGTTGGGCCTGTTGTTGCAAGTGAAAGTTCTCGCGAGAGAGTGAGAGAGAGAGAGAGATAGAGAGATGAAAAACTACTATCATCGACACGTCGTAAAACATCGACAAAAGCCCGTAAAGCACTTATCCAATGATGGTAGGTCGTAAAAAAAATACACGTAGTACCGTGAAACCCAATCCAAACAGGGGGTTGAAAGGAAGTGTGGATAGTTTTACGATCGAACGCTTTTAAACGAGCTCTGGCACGAGTTGAGTAGAAGGGAAGGAGTGTGGTTCGCTCTTTTTTCTGCATAGAACCTCACATACTCTCGCTCATAGTTTTAGAATGTTCCAACGAAGTTGTAAAGCGTTTGAAAAGGAAAAGTGTGAGCTGTGAGTAAAGAGGGTTAAAAAAAGACTCTACAAATATGTTTGCGGTACATTTCTTTGCATAAAAAGAGTCATATCTCAACACAAACGCCCCGACGACGGTGTGAAGTCTACAGGGGAGGAAATTGTTCGAGCAATGTTTGGCCATGTCCGGCCGGATAGGGAGAAGAAATTAATAGCATAATTATATTCTGCTCTTACACTGCACTGCTTGCCAGTAAGCGTTCCTCATCCGTCACGGCGACAGTTGGCTTCATTAGGCACAATTAATCGTACCGCAAGAAACGTGCCTAGCAGCGAGATTGGTCACGATGGTCCCCCAAGAATCCCATCATCATCATCATGATCGTCATCTTCGTGGTCAGCTTTATCGCTATTACCTTTGCTTGCCGGCTAGGGCAGGAAAATATTTATTTTTGAGAGGTAAAAGTTCCACCAGCTCTCTTCGTTGGCTCGAGGGCGACATCGGGGTTCTGGTTGACCATCCGGCGGCGGCTGGCGGGCAAAAATGGGTGGGCAAAAAATGATTCTTATTTTTCACCCAGAACTTGGCACTTGGAGACACTTTAGCGCGAAGAAAGTAACAAACGAGCTATTTGTTCGTTTGTTCTGTTTTGATGAATTGCGAAAGAAGAAGGTTCACGCAAACAGACACGCTTGGTGGCCTTTTAAAAAAACCTAGACTGGAGCAAAATTTGTTTTACGCATTTTTTTGTTGGTTTCTTTTAATCCGACAGTATTTTTGTGCGCGTGTCATAATATGTTTTGGTTTTAGATGCCTTGCATTATTTAGATCAAACCAATGGTTCTTAAAAGCTTCAAGTTGTCTTTACTATTTACAGCATCCAATAAAACGTGAATTTGACCAATTTTTATGGCTTAGAAAAAGGTTCGCAGAATAAAAAACGAAAAACGATGCAACGACGCTATTCGTGCGCGTTTGATGTGTTTGATTTGATTAGGCACTTAGCATTGGAGGATATGGGGCTCAATCTCATCCCGATTGAATGCTTCTGTGCCACCCAGGTGCTTTACAAGGTGTTTGGAGAGATAAAACTGTTGAAATTGCACATAGGGTCCATGACTGTGAGGGTTATTTTTGTGTGATTTTAAAGATAACCCTTACATTTAAATGACACATGATCTGACCCTTCTTAAATGGAATGTCGAAAAACGCGAATCTTTTAAAAAAAAGATTTGATATCAGGCAATAAAGTCGAAGCCGTTCCTTCTGAACACAAAAACAGAATTTATATTCCACCAAAGAAGAAATTTGTTTCATGCTGGAGAAGGAAATGGTTAAAACCCTCTTTCCAACTTAAACATGTTCGTAAAAATATTGATTGCATTGCTATTGTTCAGCTACAATTTCTGTACTACACGAATATCAATTGACATCTCTGGCAAAATTGAATCTTTACTAGCATGTCTCTCCTATTCATGATGCTTTAAAACCTTCAGTAAAAACCTCGACAAGGGTCAAAAACATTGCCCCCAATGTACCATTAAACAGCTTTTTTCTCAATTGAATCCCCATTTTAAAAGCTAAAAAAAAAATCACCAACCTTGAACGGGTCAAAGTTAAAAGCTGTTAAAAGTTTTCCCCTTCTCCCGTTTTGTGCCATCCAGACGCGTGTTTGATGCAAAGTTGCAGCTTCCGAAACGACGGCGCCAGATTGAACCAGCGATTACAGGGCCACGGGTGTATAAAGAGAGTGCAAATCGTTACCCTGTTTCGTTGAACCTTGACATAAATACAGCCTCGGCAGTGTCCACGGCTACGCCATGGCTCAGGTAGTACGGCCGTACGGCACGAGACACTGCTGGGAATGCATTTTAATAGGCCCGTGTGCACGGGTGCAGGCTTTAATGTAGCTGGCTGTTGAGTCGGTTTTGTTGTGGTGGATTTACCTTGATTCTAGCTGACCTGCTAGATGGGACAAACCTGGCAAACGAGTCCGGCAACGAGTTGTATTTTTTGAATGAATCTGGGAAAAATATTATTTTTACCTAACTCAAATTTTACCTCCCAACAGGTCTAAACATAACAAGACATATAGCTAGGTACAATAACATATTTTTGCTATTTTATTGTCCTAAAAAGAGAGCAAATCGAATAGATGAGATCATATACCTTTATACCTGTCGCCATTACAGCTATTCTGTGCCATTTGAAACATAACTAGTCAAAGTATGTACCATGACAAGTAGCTCACAATACGACAAATTAGTTAAAAAAACTCCATTAATCAGTACAGATTTTATAAACATTTCCTCACAGCCATTAACGTTCAAACGTCCCGCCTGGCAATGCAAAGCTACATAGTGTTACAAGATTATTGAAAACAAAAAGAGCACCACGAACACAACACACCCACCCACTCGTTGCTTGCTCCTTTAAACCGTACAACGGATCTACGATGGTACCACCACCATTATCTACTTTGTGTAATTTGGACCGGCAATTGTGCCTTTGTGCCTTAATAAGCGTCATGGGATGAGGAGCTTACTGCAACAGTGGATGATGTTTAATAGAACGCCGGCATTATCTGCATAGTGGTACAAATTAACCCGTTTTGAATCTTAGTTTATGGATCGCTGCCTATTACTCTTATAGTAGTCTGCAAAACGCCTAAATTTATGCAAAAGAATTTTTTTAAGCGAATACACCATTTGCTCCACAAAAGCCGTGCAACGCCCTAAAGTAGGCAAAATATCATATAAATAATTATTCGTATTTTTTATATTTTGATTATTGTTATTGTTCTTTCTGAATAAATAAAAACATTTACAAGACTGCGCAATATTTTAATAATGTTTAAAATTGATTTAATTGTCTTTATTTAAACCTGGAGAACAATAATTTAGCAACCAAAAAATATAATAAACTTTGCATACTTTTAGGCGTCCATTATATTCGTGTATCTGTGGATTGAGAATTGAGAGAAAACAAGTTTCAACTATATTTGTTAAAATTTTACACTGCATCTGCAACGACTTTGCAATATATTTGTACATTATAATCATTTGAAACATCCTCTCTTAAGGATATGTTATTTTGTGCTTTATTGACCTTGCTTAAATAGTCCACTCTTAAAGGCATTCATTTAAACATGAACAAGCATATTGAAATGCTTGTACCATAAAACCAATTCAATTTTGTCCAAATATCCCTCAACTCCTTGAATACAATTGTTGCATAGTGCTCGACAGACGGCACAAGCGTACCACTGCGTATGCAGCAGCATTGTTCTCATTCTCGTTCTCGTTTGTCACGACCCTCGCTTTGTCGTTCCGTACCCGGTTCGTCCAGCTCGCAGCACACTGCACGTCTCCTACACGCGAAGCGTGGGAAAAGACGAATCCGGCATGGTTCCGGCAACCCATTCCTTTCGGATCCCAGCGTTAGCCAACATTGCGTTCTGCACCTTCTGCATCCGGTGCACTTTCGCTCGGAACCGGACACCGTACCAATGTCGTTTCAAACCCACGCGAGGACTCGCTCTCTCTCTCACACACACACACACACAGACACTCACACACACACATATACCGTGTTTGTGAGCTGGCCCGGGCGCACCGGATCCGGACGCATAAATCATGACACTGGGCGCATAAACGTGAGCCATGCTAAAGGTCAACAGAGATCGTGGCTTTTCCACCGCCATGGATTGTCTGGGGCTGGGATGGAAGACTAGGGGAGGGGGGGTCGTGCACATTCCGACGTTCGACACGTCTGCGCTTCGGCAGCCAAAAGGGTTTGGGCGTTTGAAGAGCAGCGTGTTGCACGGATTAAGGTTACCCCGCGTCGTCTACTGGTGCAGCCGTGAACCGCCAAACCACGAGCACGCGAGATCGGCAGCATTGTGATCATTTACCGGGAAGTGCATGGTAAATTATTTCCCATAAAACTTTCCCTACCACGGTACGGTTCAACCCGGTCGGGTGCATTACTTCAGTATCAAATAATTGCCTTTTCGGATGGTAATGAAGATAATGGTACGACCCTTCGCAGTGATTAGCTTGGCTGTTCGCCCTCGCCCAGGTCGGCCCACCGTTCCGACGGCGAGCACGGAGCGCTCGACGGGTGTGTTAATGTGCTTCCTAATATTTTTACCCAGTTCCGGTTCGGTTTTTGAGGGACTGTGGGGTGAGAGAGGGGCTTGCAGTTCGACAAAATTATCCCAAAAACAAGCCACGAAAGCCGTGAGAGGGGGCAAGTTTGGATGAGTTTGTTCCTTTAATAAGAGAGCACGCCAGTGGTGGAGGGGGCATGGGGCATGATGGGGGAGGAGATAGTAAAGCGGCCTTGTTAGTGTTGGAGTTTATCATAATCGCAATCGCTGGCGCTTGCATGCAGCTGCTACTTCTGGGCTGGTTGCTGGTCCGTCACGAGCACGACCAGTTTGCGCTCATTGCATATTCATTCGGCTGTTCAGCAGCAGTTGTGCTTTAGATTGTTTTTAAGAAATTCTACACGTTTTCTTTAGTACCATCACCACGCCAGAGGGCAACCCTTTTTTGTGTCCTGTTGCTAACAATACCGAGAGGCAGGAAATAAAACCAGATGAACAATTTAGATGCGACCACCGACACCTGTACTGCGGCTGGACAGCACTGCCTTACTGCGCACAGGTTTGCCTGTACAACAAACCAATTTGCTGTCGCTTGATTGCTACAACATCATCATCGTCGTCGTCCTCCTCGGCTGGTGGAGCTAAGCGCCATCATTATGCCGATGGTGTTGCCATCCAGCCATCAAGCCTTACCTTGGCTGTGATTCAAACGGGCTTTTGAATAAGATTTCTATTCCCTGCTCTCGTCCTATTGACAACAAGTTATCGGGGATTGTGTGAGGGGATTGCGTTGTTTTCTTTTGAGGGACGCCTGCGAAACACCGGGATAAGCATAAGCCTTAAGAAAACATTGCTTTCGCCCATGATCAACCACCGCTTCTCGTTGCGTTGCGGGGAAAAAGGGAAACTTTCTTTCCTTACTTCCACGTGCGCGCTCTCTGTCTCTCTGTGTAGAGTGCTCAAACTCTCAGCTCAAGGACGAAAAACAAGTCACCGAAAGTCACCGCAGTCAGCCGACGAGGGAGATCCCTTCTTGCGACGACACCCACTCGACCGGGGTGTGCCCCAACGAGCACACGGCAAAGCACAAACACAAAAAGCCCGAGTGTCAGACGGAGGCGCGCATAAAATGAATTAATTTGAATGAATTTTTCACACTCTCCATCCTTATTTGCGTGGTTGGTGTCTACACCGCCCGGGCGCTGTGGCCTGCGGCGCATGCAATGCAACGAAACGGTCGCGGACGAAAAAAATAAAAATGAAAGCATCAAACTTATGTTGCATTGCATGATGGGAATTTGTTGTATGTTTTTTTTTGTTTGACTATTTCTTTTTTGTTATCATTTTCTTTTCTTCTCTTTCGTGCTTCTGTTGGCGTTGGTGACCTGCTTCCGCTCGGTTTGCAAGCCAAGTAGTGCATCAACTAAACCGGGTGAATTTGCCAAGGTCAGCGCGCTGGGAGAGCGAAAAAGTGTGTCTGCTGCACGCAAGCTTTACCGTTTTATATAGAACTGCTCCATTTCACAGTGTTTAAAACGGTTTGAACTGAAGTTTGAAGCCGAACGGAGTAAAGTGCAGCCGAAGTAGTTGTCCTACATTTAAGGAACAGGCGTTGAAGGCGTGAAATTAATCTCTTAGATTTTGTTCTTCGGAATGTTCAATTTACTATAAATATATTTTGGACTTCATGTAATCAATGCTAAAGAATCTTTAACATTTTACAAACAATCGTTTTCAGAATACTTTTACATCTTCGTCAGTTTTTCTTTTACGCCTGAATGTATGCAATATGTTTTTTATTCAATTCTGTGTGCTAAATGCATGAATTTAAAATTATTTTACTACATAATAATGCTCATGTTAAATGGTGCTCCGTGATAAACCATCCGATATGCGTGATATTAGTGGGAAATAAAGAAAATCTTGTATTTGCATACTTTTAGGCGTAATGTAATGTAATGAGATATCAATCGTTACGCATGTTTTATGCATCCGTTCTGCTTGTTTCATTTAAGCCCCATAATACTCCTACAAAAATGGGATCTCTTCAACTTCAAATCTCTTTATCATCAATGCTTCAAGCCTCATAAAAGTTCTATGTTTTCGTTAGAGTGCTTCTTTTACTCAAATTTGACTTCACGGTGAAATCCTTACTATACTGTACTCAACGGTAAAATTATGCTTTACCATTGCATAACATTTCCATCTAAACGAAACACCAATCACAGACAAATTGCTTTCCTTTGCAGAAGAGCATTGCTCAGCGTTTCAACGAACGATTTAATTTTATACCGTTAACCCAAAAACGCTAAGCGCTTCCGTAGAAAACACCTACATGCGTAATGCTACCATTTCCCAATTTCTCATTTCCTCCCCGTTGTGTTCCCTTTTCTTAGTAAAAGTCACGTTTGCCAGTACGGTATGCGCACAAGAACAATAAAACATGATTTCATTGTTGAACCGTGTGGCACGTGAAATTCTCGATAAATCCTACACGACACCGGAATCACCCCCACAGTCACATCCATTTCCATCCCCTCTCCCCCCTCCTATATTCCTAATTCCCTGACTAAGGGGGGTTTGTTTTTCCGTTTCATCGCATAACGCAAAAAAAAATCTCATAAACATTTTTCATTTCTTCACTCACTTTGCAACTCACCGTACACCGCAGCGGCTCATCCAGCACAACAGCTCGGAATGTATTCCACCGCACGGGGCATTGTCGGAGAATGATTGGCGTTGTCTTCGGCTTCTGAGCGGCATACGGAGCAATATACTGGGCCGCATTCTAACATTTCTACACTGCCTAGATTGAGCCAATCTAGTGGTATGAAACAATGGGGGGAGGGGGGGCGGCTGGCAGGCCATTGAAATTCCAACCCAATGGGAAGCCATTTCTTTTCGGTTCGCTTGTGATGCCTGATGCCAACCAAATAGATAAAAATATGACAAATCATATGATTTTACTTGTTCATTTTCATGGCAAATTGGCATTCGTTGACTAAACGAAGTTAAAAAAGTGTTGTTCGATGAAATGTGTAATGTTATTGAAGCTTAATGAGTATTTGAAGTTGGAAAAATTCACGAAAATTTAAATATAGCGGTCTTTTAATTCTAATTTTCCTCAAATTTTCATCAATCGAAAAGCAATGAGTAGACAAGACGGTGAAAATTAATTGCTTTTCATCTTGGTAATAATTACTAGCCCATAGGATTGAATCGCAAACATTATTGATTACACAATAGCAAAAATGTCAAAAGGTTTAGAATAATTTCAACGAAAAGTAACAATTCCTACGAAATTTTCATTCACAATAATTCAATTTTCATAATAATGTTCTTTAATTTAATACACGTAACAGGGTTTTAATCGCAGGAGTTCTATCCAAAATATCAGAAACTAACCCTTCTGCGTGCCGTGATACATCTTGTTGCCATGTGCTTTTGCTAAGCAACGCACGGTACACGATGCTTCTTGAACATTTTCACGCACCAAGGGTTATGGACGATTGCTAAGCAACGGATAGGATTTTTCACGCAAAGCACATTTTCACAGCGGTTTGAGCAGTGGAGTAAATTTTCTTGTCCGCGTGGGAATGGTAAAGACATTGAAAAAAGAAAAAAATAATGTAAGAACACAAAATCACACCACGCGCAGCGAAAAACAAAACCCTGCCAAACAAGGGTACAAAAATACCCCAAAAAAACCGGGAGCGGAAAAACAGTTTAGAAAGCGGAGAAGCCAACACCAAAACACAGGGACACAAAACCGGAAAATGAGACCCTCCCTGCCACACGCCTTGCATGCCGTCACGTTCGATGGTATCGTTCAATTTCTTCTTCTCCTGTCCCCTTGCATCGTTTGACTTTTGCTTATTGCCAGCCTGTTTGAAAGTTTTACAGCCAGTTGGCAAATTTCGGAGGTTTCAATTCGTCTCGCTGGCAGAGCTTGAAGGCACAGCACAGCAAGAACAGACCACCACTTCCACCCGGGGTGGGCACGTGCCGGGAGTGCCAGGGCCCGGCCGAGCACCGAACGAATAAAGAACCGGATGCGCAAAGAAAAAGTGTGAAAGTTCTATACAAAACTCTTCTTCGGTTTCGGGGGCTTTTTTTGCTCTCTCCAGTGATTTCCTTTTTTGTTTCTCTGTGTGCGTGTGCACATTCGATTTGGCTATGACACTTTTTTGAATAGAGGGAATAAGCGGGAGCAAAGTGGGTGGGTGCGGTGGCGCTTAGGAACTCATTTTCAATTTTCAAAGTATTTTGATGAACTGTTTTGAAGTGGAACGGGAGAGTGCGAGACAGAGTGGGGCTAAGAAAAAAAAAACTTGAGCAAACAAGCGAACAAACCCAGCAAAGTTTAACTGAAGCTTGTATGGATGTGCAAAAAATTAATAAAAGTACTGAAAAAGTACCTTAAAGAATAACGAAAGCACAATTAGTGTCATAAGATTAGAAGTACAAACAATATAATATTAAATTTAACAAAAAAGAAAAAGAAAGTCAAATAAAGTATGAAAAGAGTAGCTTTAAGAGTGCCACAAACAAAAACCCAAGCAACGAACCTCTTTAAATCTGATAATTGCACTAAAAACCTACGACCGATCGTTTCCTTTCAATCTTACAGCAGGACCTCCCCACCACCAAAATGCAGGTGGTAAATATTCGTCCTGAAACGTTTATGATCACGACTTCTTCTATGTCTTCACCTCGTTTTACCCTCTACTCCCCCAGCACACAACAGAAGGACAGCTTCCGGTGTACACATACACACACACACACACACCCACATGTATGTGCATGTATCCGGTTGAATGCATTGTAAACTTTTGATTACATTTGAGATTAGCAATAAACTTACCGAGCGACGCAGCAATACACTGCACTAGCCGGTCGCCATGCCCCGGAAGCTTGCCAGAAGTAATTAAGTCGATCGAGGCAGCACACCCGGCAGAAGCTCCCGATGCTAAGATGGTCCCGGAAACCCTCGGGTCTCCGGTGTCTGGGGCCTCCGGTGCAGTAACAGGGGTGACGTATCACCTTAAGGCGGCGGGAAGGACCAGCTATCGGATGGCCCCGTGCGGTGTGTAATTAGAGCCGTAAATCTTAAAACATTTAACGCTCATTCTCACTCGCCCTGTCTCTGTCTCGGTCTACTGCGAGTGCAAGCATCTCTTCTTCATAGCGAAACCGTGGTCGTGTTTCCCAAAAGTGTCCTTAAGGACAAACAAATCGAGAAATCGAGCCCCATCTTCGATGGAGGGGCGAGTTTCTTTACTGTGCTTCTTTTCTTGCCCCGGCCGAGCACTTTGGACCAGTTTTGTGGCAAATCGGATTTCCTCGAAAGGTTCTGAAACGTTCGTACAGCAGGGAAATGGAACACGACAGGGAGATGGCTACAGCTCTCTGTCATGGTAAATTCAAGGCAGCTCCGGCAGCCAAACTGATGCCTGTAAATATTGACATTACAGCGGAATCGGGAAAATCACCATCGATGGTCGGAGTGAAGTGACAGTGTCAGAAGGATAAATCGTTGGGGCCGAGTCGAGAATTCCCAAAGCTATTTGGCAAATATTTTAATTTGTCTTACTTGCCGACCTGAGCCCTGACCTCCACCTCCAAGGGGCCGGGGGTCAGACTTTTCGGTGGAATGCGAAAGACGTATTCTGGCTGGCTGGCTGGCTGGCTGGCTGGCTGGTGTGTGCGATGATCCCCGACGGCGGCGGTGGTGGTGTGAGATGATGAAAACGTTCGTGTTTATTACACCGGAGTTGTATTTCTTCTCGCAGTTTTCGTAAACCCTCCTTCCCCTTGGGCTGTTACAGGATGATATAATTTTACAATTCTCCAGTAGTTGGTAAACTGCCCCCGGGGTGGATCGGTGGCAGTTGCTATGATTAACTCTTGCACGGGTGAACCTGAACGAACGAACGAATTCGGGTTGGCTTATTACGTTGCAAGTGTTTAAAGACGGTCTGTTTGATTTGCGTGACAGTACAGGTGTGGTTACAGGCTAGTGGAGAGCTGTTGTGCGTTTGACCGTTCGGTAGATGTGGACGCTTTAATGTGAATTAATTCGTTTAAAGGGTGGTTTGTTGACTGAGCCTAAAAAGTGATTGAAGTCAAAACAAGTGTTTGTCCATTAAATCCATTAGTGACAACACAAGTTGTGTGGAGTTATATAGTTACGTACACAGCTTGATAATCTTTTAAAGATACTATGAAATGTTCACTATGTCACACGCATTGCATACCTTAAGGCACTTGATGGCCTAGCTGGGGCGGAGCTGCGCAGCTCCATTTACCCAAAACAATGTCATGTGATAATTTATCAACAAATATGAACTGTTATTATACATTCGTATTCGTTTGAGCTCATGGGAGAAAAGCAATGTTACATCAAATTGCATACCTTCAGGCTCTTCCAACTTAAAGCTCAAATGAGCTGAAAGCCAACCAAATGTTAATATGCTCATCTTGAATATTTTTTTAAAATGAATTCAATAACTTTAAATTTAACTTTTCACAATGTTTAAGATTTAAATCCTTCCCAAGTTCAAGTTCGTTTAACCACTTGCCTAACGTATATCCTGCACCGTTTCTTTGCTAGCTTCTTTCAACGGTTTTGCTTTATGACTGTCCTTCGCAACCGTTTCGGATTGTCACAAAAAAAGCACACACACACACACACACACACACACACACACACACACACACACACACACACACACACAACCTTTCTACAAAGCACGACCGTTTAACGATCCCCGCAAAGAGAATTATCATCCGGGCGGACACCAAAGCGACCAATGTCTCGCTGCGTTTCGGAGGAGCAAATGTCCTTCGCAAAAGGTTTCGAGCTGTACTGTGCTGTAATGTTTACTGCCAGCGTGGCACTTTGCTCTCCTGCATTGGGTGCGAAATCGTGGTCAGCCTGTCAGACTGCGCCACCGTTGACAGGAAGTGGGAGGGAATATTTAAATAAACTTAAAGTTTTATTTACCTAACACCGAGTCCGGGTGGCTTACACAGTGCCGAGACTGCACAAAGGAAGGAGGTTGCGGGAAGCAGGAAAGCTGCAAAACACTTACAAACAACGCACCCAAGAACCTGCCTGCGTTGAGATGAAGCATCAAGAAGGAAAGTGTATGAAATCGCGCTGGTTTAACCTCTAGAGGTAGAACTGAAATGGCTACCACACAATGATTCATTATGGTGGCGAATAGACTAAATATACAACGGTTCCGGAGCAACGGACTGTGTTTAATACTGTTGCAGGGATCAGGGTGGGTGTGGATTACCAAAGCATCTTCAGCTCGGGGTACGAGCATTGGTTGCTAATTACAAAAAGGCGAAGGGTAGAACTGTGTTGCTCCGGGAACCAGAGACTGTAAGCAGAGCAATTGTGATAGCTGTTCCTCGGTCGCTTGCTCGTTTTAAGGATGGTCATCTGTTGGTTTCTAATTCTTTGTTTTGAAAATGAGTTTTCGTGGATTATTTTGAATGGAGAAATTGATAAGAAACCCGAGAGAAACTCGCTTTCGCATGCCCTTGAAGGTGTAAAGCGATGTAATTTGTTAAAACAGCATCCAAATAATGTAGCAAAAATGTTCACTGAGCACAATTTTATTGTAAAATATACAAGTATATAAAAGAGTTATTTTGCGAAAGAATACATTCAATTCATTTAGGCAAAACAACCGGTCCGGTGTTAAAATCCAGCATATAAAAATATGTGCAGCTTCACATCATAAACGTCCTACAAGAATGAAAAGTTTAAATAAAAACTTAACAATTAACAAGGTCTGATTTGCCTCTTTTAATTAGAAACTAACAACTAATTGTAATATCTAACATCAAAAGGTTTTATATTGATACTTGCTTTGCGAAGCTATTAGCATCAATTTTGCATATCTTTAGGCGCTTTGAGTCGAAGTCGAAAACAATCTGTACTGCACACCTCTCATTATACTATATTCATTATAAATATGAAGTAGTGGTGCAAAATAAAATAAACAGTTTATTATAGCACATGCTTTAGCTACAATTAAGCAGTGATGCACAACAATTTCTTCTATTAGATAATAATTCCAAAAAAGCACAAAGCACCAGGCTGCTCCATCGAGTTCGTATTGCGCTCGCAACAAATTCAATACGCAAATACTTCGAAATGAAATTGTCCATACCGCGAACCATTCACCTTATCCTTTTCGCACGCACTTTGGCGCTTCGATCTGACCGGAATTTAATCAAACAAAATGAAGATGTCAAAAAAGGCCCCGCGCGTCCGTTTAGCGATTTAATTAACTCTTGCGATTAACGCTTCAATCACAGAGAGAGAGAGAGAATGTTCCGTGCAACGTTCTTAGCATTGCGCTCCGTCTCCCTTCCGTCCCCGTTTCTATCCAAGGGCGTACGGCGTCATGGCGTTTTCGTTAATGAACCCATCGTGACCGTTGTCCCCAGAAACGAGCCACAAACACCGTCACCGGTTGCCTGCCCCGCAGCTCCGGCATACAGCAAACCCGAAAGGGAAAGGCTGGCGCTAACATTCTTGTGACAGGAGAGGAAAAACTTTTTTCGCTCCTTCCAGCAATGAACGCCAAGCGAAAAACGGCAGATTAAATACTCTTTTCCTTTCACTCTTTCACGGATGCTGTGCTATACTTTGGAAACTTTCTTTTTTTTGTGTGGTTGCTGTTGGTAGAGAATTGACTACGCTGCTAAGAAATGCCAAACACAGTTCAAAAGAAAGCGGAATGGACGATTAAATAAAAATCAACTCGTTTGCGTGCCTGCTTTTCCCCCTTAGTGATCTTGTTGCTGGAAGTTTAGTAGAGCTGTGCCGGGAACGCGGTTAGTGTTTTCTCATGTCGGAAGCAAACACAGAGAGTCACACATTTTGGACAAGATTAAACAAACACCAAACGGCCCGGCCCGGCCACATACGCTTCAATCACAATTACAACTTCTTCCTGCACGATTCCGCTTCCGGGGGGTATGGTCGTACCTAGAACAGGCGTCCCCATACCCTTTCTGCTGCCGAAACACATAATTGTGTAACGCACCACCTCCGACCGGTGGAGTTTCCGGCTACCGACGTCATCAACCCTATCGGTATCGGTGCGGAGGCGCGGGTGGGATGCGAAAATTATCGCCATAATCTCGCATCGTCGTCGTCGTCGAACGTCGTCAATATTTTGACGATCACCGTTAGTAACACACCGTCGTCACCGGAGGAAGGTCACCAGTATGGGGGGAGGAGGAAAGCAATAGAATCCATCCCCGTGGCAGGTCGGAATCGATAGAATGGCGGAGGGATGTGAGCGGAAGCCAAAGCCGAGAAATGTCTTAATGAAACATAATTCACGCATTGGATCCTGCTGCTGCTGCTGTTCGAGCTGGTAGACTCGGTTTGCCGCCCCGCTCGCAAGCAAAGAACGGGCAGCAACAGGCTTGACTCGCCATGCTTTTCCGGCGCTCCTGCTTCCCCTTACCGGTCGGTTGACAGAATATTGATAAAGTCAACAGCAATCTGTTGTTTATACATGCGACTTTCGTACTAACTAGCCGGTCGGCGAAGCGAAAACGGGGGCGTCCGTCCATTAAGCGGGCGTAGCGACCGGGTGAAAGAAGCATATGCTGGAGCCACCCGAACAGAGCCAGCGACAGCGGTGTGTATGCGAAAGAGGGAAAGATTACTACAACAACAACAACGACAGCCAAAATGGGGGAACACACACCACGACACCAACGACGACGACGACGACGACGACGAAATAAATGAACACTTTCCGCTGACGTTCTGATGCTTGTTGCCATGGTGGCGACACTTTGCCGGCTTGCTGAGATTTATTTTCGTTCATCAGGTTAAATCGATCCCTCCTTTCCCTCCATCCCAACCATTTTTTCCTTTCCGGCATCGGCCGCATCGATCGAAAAATTATCACCCAAATGCTATTCCGATCGATTCCGTCCAAAAGCAAGAATCTTGTGTGTGCGAGAATCGGCCCCGAGGAACCGAAACACCGCGAACCGGGCGCGAAGATGACGTTGACGTTGACGTAGACGCTACAGTTGGTAGCGGCGATGGTGAGGAGAGCGATGTTGCATTTTCTAATCTTTCTATCTATCTATCTATCTATCTATCTACCCACCGGCTGGAGACAGACGACTGCGCCCGAGTGCCAGTCTAGAGCCGGCGGCTAATGTATGCAAATTGTTTTCTCACTCATGGCGACAATCCAATCAACGCGGCAGGCGTTGATTTAAACGCGCGCGCGTCGGACAGCGTGCGCTTTCGTCACGCAGCATCGCTGCACGCTTGATAATTATCAGAAGGCGCGCGAGGGTGAAAGCTCTGCCAGTGTATTTGTTGCTTATTTTAAGCTCACAGTGTAGAGGGAGTTTATTTTTACAATTTTAATGTGATTTGTTGTACAAAAATAAGCGGCTGGGTGGGATTTAATGAGCTGAAGTGGAATGATTGTGAAATTGTGCATGAATAGAAAGGTTAAATGTTCATCGTTCTTATCATTTTCGATGCATGATGCAGATTAGGCATGTGTAAAATGAACGAGAATCGCACCGTTCAAACAGTTCGGTAAAGTGCACGAACGAACGAGATTCTTAACAAAAAGAACGACCAGGACTTTTGGAAGAAACTGACTACACCGAACGCGTTCAGTGTTCGACGGCACACATAAATGTCGTAATGAAACGTGCAAAATCATATTGCTTTCTCGCTCTTTCTCGCACCATGCGAACGGGTCGTCAGAGTTCAAAATGTACCCTGTTGGTGTTGAAATCGTACCCATTCAACTCAATTCCTCGAACGCCGTCGAATTTGTCCAGCAGTGTTCGATACGTGTGCTGTTGGTGTGGAAATCGTATCTATACGACTGAATTCATCGAACGCGTTCGAACTAGTGTTGGGAATTTCGTTAAAAAAAAGGAACGGAACGGAACTAGTTCATTTTTCAAAAAGAACGGAACGTGAACCTGGGGTGCAAAGGAACCGACTCAAGGCTTAGAAGCAAAACTGTCATCCGGGGGGGGGGGGGGTGGTCCTTGAGACAGGATATGAAAAGGCGTTTCTTAAATCATCATTCTGAAATCACCAAATCCAGATGGTTTCAACCTGATGTCCAGGAAGCTGTACCAGCTGTGCTAATATAAAGCATGCATTAATTATCTAGCTTTTTTTTTTAACTTTTTAGATGCGACGACCATTTTCGGTCAAAGCCTTCCTGTACCACTAATAGGCTTGGCTATCAGTAACTTAAATGCCCATAGCAGGATAATCATCCCAGCGTATGGGGGCACGATCCATTCGAGGCTTTTACCCATGCCGATATTATTGAGTGGTACGAGTTGACGATAGTATCACGAGATTGACTAATTATTTGAATTTCACTTACTATTTAAAACAAATAGTTTTTTTTCTTCACATAAATCGTTTACAACATCACGGCTCTCAAATGGTTGTCGAATGGAACCGAATGCTTCGAATCGAATGGCTAAATATTGGAATCATGCCGAGTGCCAAGATCAAGCGGATATCGTGGCATAAAAAATAAATACATTTTATTTTTCGTTGTTCATAATCGCATATTATAATACATCTCTTCCAACCCGTTCTGCCATATGAGTACAGATTTAAATTTTATAATAATTATTTGTCTGGTTAGGATAAGCTAAGTTATAACAAAAAGTATAATAGATGTTACAAATTGCACCATAACACCAAATAACATTTTTGGTCTCGCTTATCACGATTTTTATAAACGATACGCGACGAAGTGCGATGAATATTCCTGTGAGCATGAGAGAGTGCACAGGCAACACATACTGTGTGCGAGAAAGAGTGAACAGTTATCTTGCATGCAGCAAGCAACAACCGGACAAAGCCGGTTTTTTTAAAGAACGGAACGCACGAACGATAGCACCTTGCTGACAATATTGAACCGGCAAAGACCGGAACGGAGTGAACGGAAAGAACGAATTGAACGGAACGGAATGAACGGAAAGAACGAAATGAACGGAACGGAACGGAATGAACGGAATGAACGGAATGAACGGAAAGAACGGAAAGAACGGAAAGAATGGAAAGAACGGAATGAACGGAACGGAACGATTTTGTATTAAGGATCGGAACGGAACGGCCTACATAAAGAACGGAACTTTTTTACTAGGTTCGGACCGGAACGGCCAACACTAGTTCGAACTGGCTCATTTGTGTTCGATCTGTGTTCTGTTGGTATGTAAATCGTACCTACACAACTGAATTCATCGAACGCGTTCGAACTGATCCGTTAGCGTCCGATCTGTGTTCTGTTGGTGTGTACATCGTACCTACACAACTGAATTCATCGAACGCGTTCGAACTGGCTCATTTGTGTTCGATCTGTGTTCTGTTGGTGTGGAAATTATACCTATACAATTCAATATATCGAGCCCGTTCAAACGGATTAGTCATTGTTCGCGAATGAACTGAACTGAATTGATTGCGCTCATCATGTTGATACATATTTAAGTAGATTTTTTTTTATAGAATCCTTGAGTGTGTATAAGGCATAGGGTACAATATATGCTGGAGACATATTTGCTCGTATTAGTTTTTTAAATGCTAGTTTTGGTCGGTTTTGCGATAGCTTGTGTTGACCAGACAGCAGATGGGCCGAGTGTTTAATGTTTTTAAATTATTATTGTCAACCGCAGAATGAGTACTTCTTTGGCTACAATATACGTCTATGCTGGGTAAATGAAAAAGATTACGAGCGTTCTTTGTGAATAAAAAACCCATGAAAAAAAGAACGAAAGAATCGTCGTCCACGTTCGGTTCTTTTTGGTGAGCGAACTAGTTTGTTCGCGTTCGGTGAAAAGAATCGTTTTGCCCATGCCTAGTGCAGGTGCATTTTCTTTAAAGGAAAAAAAAACGAACGCAGCAGTGTTTTTTGTTAGTCTTGCCCTGGCTAAAAGATATGCAAGATAATGATTGTTTTTAAATTAAGCACAAACATGATTGTTTTTGGATTGAAATCAATGACAAACATGAAATAAAAAATAAATACAAAAAAGCATGCCTCGATAATGCAAAGGAAGAGTGTATTTGCATCTCTTTGCTCATAGGGGTTTACAATTTAATTAAAAAAAAAAATGCTTGCATTCGTTTAAATATTGTCAAAAGTAATTATCAATATTTTTCTTATATACCCAGCACAAATGCTGTTTGAAGAAAAATGGCGTAATTAACCACCCCTAGTGATAAGGCCACAATATGTCCATTTAAATGTAAAATATGTATTTTCCGTTTTTTTCTCTTTCCCATTGCAAAGCCTAAATTTGATTATGCCAGTTTTCTAATTAAATTTCTTTGGAATAGACCAGAAGCCACCAGAATGGTTCGATCTCGCCCCCCCCCCCCTCCCACTTGCTTCTAACCCTATCGTATCCTATCGATAAAATCTGTTAATTTAAAAGTAAAACAAAAGTCCCCGTCGGCGAACAGCAAGAAACGACAGAAAAACCTTCTACACTCGCACACCCCAATCAGTTATTGAACAGAATGTCAACCCCCAGAAAAAAGCCCTAGCAATAGGAAAGCAAATTCATTTAATGCATAATTAATACCAATGGGCTCATGGCCCTTGGGGGAAAAAACGGCACAAAAGGAAAAACCTCAAAAGGAATGTAGACGAATTTTTCGCTTTCTCGCTTTCTACTTTATGGATTGATTTTATGCTTTGTCGCTAATAAACTTCTAGACTTCCTTATTACCACACCAACGTGGTTTCATTTAGCGCCTCGTTTTCGCTGAAAAGAGTGCAATGGCTTGTCGGGGAAAGCTCGAGACTTTTTAGAAATGAAAAAGGAGAAAAAATAAGGCAAGAAGAAAACATTCGCCAAAGTTAATTTTAATTTCTACGTCTTCATACACACCTTTCTGTTTCTGTGTTTTGTCAAGCATTCATTTCGGATTTTTGGTGTTGATTTCCCATTAATGAAACGAACACATGCATCTGCTGATGAAAGAGGGGACCGTGAAAAAATGCTACAAAAACCGGAGGAAGAAATAGAAACACAAAGTTAGAGCCCGTTGAATGTTGGTCAAAAGTGTGAAAGAAAGTCACCATTTTTTCAACCGATTTCATAATTGACTTTTATGCAAACGGAACTCTGCTGACACTGTTTTATGCTAAGAGTTGCGCGTGCATTTGGGTGTATAATTTGAGCGACACGTTGGTGTGGTGGAGGTGAATAAGTTTATCTTTTACCCTCGATTTAGTTGTGTAAAAAAAGGACAGAATGAAATATCAATCAAATGAAATCTAATTAAAACAAATTAATTCTTATGACAGTTTTTGGTTTCGGTAGCAAAAACCAAAGTCACACTTTCTGAACGTCACCGGACGTAGCATCTTTAAGAAATGAATTCTCGACGCGCCTACATTCGCCCATTGATTGGTGTGCGCGGTGTGCCGTCCGCATCGGCAGTGGATTAGATTGTGTTTTACCATTAATCATGCTGCGAGCGGTTGCAAAAAAACAACAACAACGAGGCCGATGGCCTGCCTGCAAACGGCCCAACCCCCCTCCCCCCCCCCCCCCCCCAATCAGTCCCCAATGCAAATAGAAGCGGTTCGTTGCTTTCGCTGCCTTCGCCACTAATCCACTGGCGCCTGCCGGAAGTATCATTTTCCCTTCCCGGCGTCGCTTCAATCAGAAGCATTCACAGGCCAGTGTTCTTGGGGTCACACTTCGTACCACTCACCATACTATACACCCATACCCTCATGAAGCCGGCAAAGACGATGGGGGGTGGGCTGCTTTCTTGGGCTGCTTATCGAAACGAAGCAGAAGTAGAAGTAGAAGTGTGTAATGCATTCACCCAGCTGGAGGGGATCCATTTTTTTTTGCTTGGGGGATGAATATCACCGACACACACAAACACACACGTGCGGACAGAATCCGGCAGAAACGTTTCGGGACGGTTGGCTGAGCTGTTTGCGACATTTTTGCTCCCCTGTTTAACATTGACGGTCACCCATCTTTTCATCAGTGCCAATCGCCAGCCATCCGTCTGGAGACGATGGAGCGAAGAAACAAAACGAATAATAATAATAATAATAATAGCAGCACCAAATCTGTCAAATAACAAAATCCACCCACACTGCCCACCCACTCGAGTGAGTCTCGTGCAACGTATTCAGCGGTGTGGCCGCTGGATGTCGCAAGACATTTTGGACGGCGCGCTTCGGTCGTTCTGGCGGAAAATGCGACGAATAAAAAAAAAACAAAACTGTGGCTAGCCAGGCCCATAATCGATACCATTTATCATTTTGGTTTTTTCTTCTTCTAATTGTCTAAGTGTGTGTGTGTGTGTTTGTTTTTCCTTCGAATATAAGGCTGCGGTCGCTAAGGTGTGTCGTTGGAGCAAATTATGAAATGAAGCTCGATTTCAGCGCAACCAGAAGCAGACGGTAATTGGGTAGAGCTTTTTAAGAATTGGTCATTTCTGTACTGTGGTGTTGATAGGCTAAATCAATCACAGTCCCAGTAGTACCGATTAAAAGAGCTACAAGCAGAGAAGAATGGTAGATTGTAGGAAAAATGTAAACTGTTTTGCTAGAATAAATAAACTCAATTGATGTTCCTAAATTTCACTTTTGATTTACTCCATGAGCCATTTCATTTTCGATTATTTTATAATAAAATTACATATTACGATTTGTGTTTGAAGTTTGTGATTTTTTATATGAAGGAAGTAGTAAATTCTTTGTTTTTTATTTTTGATTTAAGACCAAATAATAAAATCCAAATAATAACCAAAATAATAATAAATTAACTGTGACACTTTGAAATGAAATTGACGACAAAATCAAAATCATCAACACAAGCTCAGACTAATAATGGGCTGAAAAGTTTGGCTGAAATAATAATTCATTATTGAATCTGTGTATTTGTCAGATTTATGCAAATTTTTACCGATTGTAGCTATTAATGCCATGAATTGAAAAATACACACGACGCCAGCTCAGTTGAAATTTTAAATTTCATTCTACTTGCATTCAATTTCTCGCAGCCACAACAATTTTCTTCGTTTCAAAAACGAATGAAGATCAACAAATCCACACAAACCTTCAGCCAAAGCACTTTGTTTTCAATTTTTCCTCGCATAGCAGCAACCAATCACCATCTAAAGCGCATTGGTGCAGCTGATCCACTTACATTGACTGTGGATTTCGTTCCTCTACCTCTTGTTCTAGTCAAGCTTCTAACGAAAAAAAAAAGAAAATAAAAACCCAGACACAAACAAAAACTGGTAGCGGACAACTACTTGTTGAGTTTTTTTTCTTCTTCTCCAATTGCCACGCGATGTAAGCTCAGCTGCTAGACGGCAACCCCCGCGAACCTGAACCGAGTGCTTAATACACGCTCCCCAAACGGCGAGGGTCGACGATTGGATCTGCCACCCCAGTCCCGGCAGACGCATGCAACAGGTGGCCAATGATGATGAAGTTCTGGCATCGATCTGCCCTTTCTGTGCTTGTCTGCCAATTGCGATGGCAAAAGAAGAACGATCGAAAGTGGAACGAAAATCCCCCATAATTGTTCCAAGGGATGCTTTGTGCAAGGACGAATCGTAATCGTTTTTCACTTCATCTGAAGGAAAAATATTTAACCCTTGAGTGACTAGCAAAATCGAATATGTTGTGAGAATTAAAGCTTCATTGTTTTGTCTGTTGATATTGCTACAAGAAAAAAAAAACTTAAATTTCTCACAAATATATTCTAACGAATTATAAAACAAATGTACCTTTCTAGGCACTACCAATTCAAGGGTTATTATAGCTTTTATCCTCCCGTAGCATAAGGGACAAAAATGGATGCTATTCAAAGTATGAGTAAAGATCCGGTGTATGTAGAAGGCAACTCTCAAGGCAAAATCGCAATCACGTCAAAGAATGTGTGTGTATGTCCTGTGTCTAGCCTGCGTTTCCACTGTGTGTGTTTACGTGTGTTTGACGCCACTCACAACAACAGCACAGGCACAGCACGAGCGTGGTCGCAAGCTTGTAAGGAATCCTGCTAGAACATAATGGGCGAATTAAGAATACTTAGGATGCCACAACGAAGCGCAATCCGATTGTGTGGGACGTACACGGTACCCGGCTTTGTGGCAAAATAAAAACCAACTGCATGTGGGATCTTTTGAGATGGATTTGTAAAGCGAAAAAAGAGGAAGAGTGGGTAAGTGAAAGTAGTTTAGTAAAATCGCTTTAAAAGTAGAATTGTTGAGCAAGCAAATTTCTTAATAAAACTTTACAAACTGTTGAAGTTGGGAGAGGGTAAATAATGCAATAACAATACTAATGCAAATGCAAATAAAGAGAACTGTAGAAGTTGTGGGAAGGGTATGCATTTGACAGGACAATCGCATCAGTTGTATTCAGATCGTCATTATGTTTAAGTCAACCTTTGCACTTGATATCACAAACGCGGTACACAAGATCACAATTTCAGTATTGTGGATTCAAGCAAGTATTCAGCTACTTGTGTTTAAACGTATTCAGGCCAAATGTCAGCTTGAAAATATGGTTAAAGTTTTTTGGAAATCTTGCAAAAGAGCAAAATTCCAAAGTACTTTTTCACGTAAATTCACAATTATAAGGGACAAACACTTTACATAACTCTGTGTTTTCAATGTTCGTGTGAGTGTGTGCATTACTTTGCAAACGTTTATAGGGGATCGTTAACTGATTACTTCCAGTCGCAAAACCCTTTGTGATATTGTGTACCGCGCTTGCGATATCAAGTGCGAAGGTTGTGTTAGGCGTGATGACGTTCCGACAACAACTGCTGCACTTGTCCTGTCAAATGCTGCAGTTGCGTTCAACTTTGCTACGCTTGCGAAACCAAGTAAAATAACTTCTACAAATAAATATCATGATTTAAACTGTATTATCACGAAACATAAAAAAAAAACAATATAACATAAAATCAGAAAAAATGAAAATCTTCGAACGTAAAAATGAACTTATACAACAAATGAGTTTAATATAGAAAAAAATATAATGAACTCATTTCTATCAATCAAAAAGCAATAGGAACAAAGTACAAAGCACCTAATGAAATGCCTCTCACGAGGACCAAAGTAAGTGACTTTCCGCATCAAAAGAAACACTAAATTTAACGTTTAATTTTGTCCCTCGCAAAACCTGGAAATCTTTGTCCAATAACCCACAATAGAGCAGAGAGAAGGAGAGAGAGAGAGAAAGAGAGTGCTGCCTCTAAGGTGCTCAAATAAATCTAGTACCACTTTAGCTGCGCTACTGATAAAACGTAATTTAAAATGATTTTCAGCCAATTTGTAGCCGTTTCGGTGGAAAGCCACCCAATTCCAAAGAATCTTTTCGTCACCCTCCACACCAGTTCCCCCTGATATAATCCTCAACACATTTGGTGGCATGAGAAAGGGAAGTGAAGGCGGACATTATCTCGATACTTTCCCACCACCACCAGTATGATCTTGACTTCTTGTGCGCCTTTTCCGCTATTTTCAGGCCACTCGTGTGCCACCCGATAATAAGCAACCTTCTTTTCTTTTTACTCCGGTTGGTAGCTTTTCTTTCTTCTCAGTTTTTTTCTTCTTTTTCTGTTGTTGCTATGAAGCTAAACGAGGCTGTTGATTGGCCAAGGAATTCAGCTGGTGACAAAATCCATTACACTTCACGGTAAAATGTCACTGAGTGTGTGTGTACGTGTATCCGTTACAGCCGCCTTTTAAGCCGTCGTGCCCGGTTCCTTCCGAATCAGCGGGTGGCGCAGCACGAAATGCGATGATATTCTTTCCCATCGCGAGCGCAGATTATCGGCATCGGGATGCGGGATGCTGGAAAAATCGGCTTCGTTCCGGTGGTCGAAGATTTCGAATTGAACGTGTGGAAGAATGAACGCGTCGGAAAAATGCCTTCGACCAAGATCGTAGAACGGAAACGGCACGTGGAAGGAAGAAGAGTAAGAAGGAGGAAAAAAAAAACACACACACACACATTGCTCTAAGGACACGCCATAAAAGGAAGCATATCGTGGGCTGCCCACGCACGCCTTAGCTCCCTTGGTTTCAGTGCGGAACGAAGAAAAACAACCAACCAGCAAGAAAACCACCCGCCCCCGGGACGAGAAGAATCTTGCCGAGAGCGGTATTGACAGTTTAGAGTAGGACGGGCTCAAGATGAGAACCGATACGGGCACCGAAGGGAGGGGTGGCCCCCAGAGAGAGGGAGAGAGAGGAGAACCCGACAGCGAATGAGCTGTAAATGGATTGGAAAATATGTTATTATTTTTATTATTATTTGATTATCGTTTCAGTTGCAGGCATCAGCGACCTGGGACGCTTGTGGGAGTCGTAGGCACGTAGGACGCGTAAGGACGCAATGGGAGCGCACTGACGGGGGGGGGGGGCGTCCATTGTCACACGCCGGGTAATTCTTGAAAGACTGACTGACATCGTACAATAATGGAAGAGCGGGGAAAAGGGAAAAGACATATTGTCAAGACATCCAGCTCCGGGCCAAGACACCGAGAACGGAAGCAGAACGTCCCCGTGGCGTGGAAGGATGAAACACTTCACTTCACTTCAGCCGGGCACATTAGTGGCCCGTGTTGGTTATGATGGGCGAGGGAGAGTGAAAAATGGGTTGAAATCATACGCGCTGCGCTAGAAGCTGGTTCATATTCTGCGAACCGTTTTGCTGGGAATGGCTGGCACGGCTGGAGGTGATCTGTGGTGACTGGTTTTCTTGATCAAAAGACTTGTCGATAGAAAAAAAAAACATTGATAATGGAGAGCTAATGATGATGGGAATCATTCCTAGCATTATTTTATAGACAAACTTTGAAACTGTTTTGGTGTTGCACTAGACGACTACTTAAATGGTAACTCATTGTAGTATTTTGTTTTGGCTAGGTTATCTTCAGATACTCTTGAAATGCTTTCATGCGTCCTGAATAGTTAATTTAGTGTATTTGTGTTAACATGAATGAGTTTCGGCGTAACTCATTATGTTGATTTTATACGAGTTGCCAACGGCTAGGGCAAAGGATGAGCCAACCTTATTTTAGCCTAATTTATAAGAAAAATGGCCTGACAGGCTGGTATGATAATTACCTATTAGAAAATGCAGACTCTATGCAAGTATGCGCACACCTGGGCTATAGCTATTCTGTTAGAAAATATCAGCAACGATTATAATCAACTCTTAAGATAATGATGATAAGATAAGATGGTTAGATCTTTACAAGATCGACTTAATTTCCATGCAGCCTGGATTGACAACATGCGCACCTCCAGCTCAATTCTGCTTTGAATAGTGTACCATCGGCACTTAAATCGTAGTTAAAACTTAAGCTTGGCATTGATTCTAAAGTACAGCGTCAACATGTTGCAGGGTAAATGAACCAATACTGGTGCAATTTGAAGTGGTTCAGATGTGTGGTAATGGATTTAAAGTGTCCGAAAGGAAAATTTATAAATATTTTAACACATAGCAATTGGAATTAAAGCAATTGTTTTATCTTCGCAATTACAACCATTTTTAAGCTGAAACACATCAAATTTTACGAAAAAAATACATATTTTTGTAACTGCTTCGTTGGACCTATAATGGTGGTATGGTTCCTATAGTCGTCGTATTGTGTTCCTTTGGTGGTGGTAAACAAAGTTACCTCAATAACTGTGTATCATATCAATGGAAGTTTGAAGCTGTTATCGTTTGAAAAGCAAGGATTACTGCCATAATATGAATTTATTGTGGAATTTGATCGTAAAAAAATGTATAAATTTGATTTATGAAAATATTGACTAAAAGTACTTGATTTTAAGTCGAATTTTTACTCATTCTGATAAGCTATATTTTGGACTTTGTTTAGTAAATTAATAACAGAAAACTTATTTCTGTTGTTGTAAAATGACCTGTTTTTATTGATTTCATAACCATACCCAGTTATAACCATAACCATAACCAGTAACATGCCTATTTTGTATACCTATAATGGCACTATGGTAAAAAACACTTAACAATGTATGTAAATATGGTCAAAAGGCAATGAATTTTAGTAAAACAATAACATTTCATAACAGTTATGTAAAAAACAAACGATTACGTAGTTATGTGGTCATTTAGAACGTTAACAAAAATATGAGTTTTATTTTATAAAATCCTAAGGATTTTGGAAAAAAATGTTGATAACTTTCACAAAATAATAGATATTTTGGTCTGTAGGTAACGGAATGGCCCACTTTCACTTTTAAACCATTCCTGAAAGACCGGATAACATTTCACACTTACATAAATAACTTAATTATTTTTAATTCGTCGTACGGTACGCACCACCACTATAGGTATGTTTATCCTACATATCGAGCTTGGAAGTATTTTGCAAACACTGGCAAACACGCAAACGAGTGTTTTTAAGTTTTAGATGAAACTAGTTGGGTCGGTCTGGTGGTACAGTCGTCAACTCGTACGACATAACAACATGCCCGTCATGGATTGAAGTCCCGAATAGACCGTGCCCCCATACGTAGGACTAACTATCCTGCTATGGTAACAATAAGTCACTGAAAGCCAAGCTCACATCACTAGTGGTTACAGACAGACCTTGTGACCGACAGTGGTTGTTGTGCCAAAAAAGAAGAAGAAGATGAAACTAGTGAGCTCTGTGAACGTGTTTACCCCCGATTCCTTGTCAAGCTTTTTCCGCAAACTTGTTATTTGGCCCCTACAAGGCCACTAGCGTACGTCTACATTAAACGAACTAACCAAGCAGCTTCGACCACCTTCCTAGTCTATTAAATTTATGGGATTCATTCTTTAAAAAAATATTACATTATATTTTATACACCAAGAACATAATGAAGCATACAGTGAGGTATGGGCTGCTATAAAGATCAGACGTGGGTCGATTTTTATCCGATCTACCGTCTTCACGTAAAATCGTCCAATGGCATTGTTTAACCCAATAAGACTATATACCATCACAGAGATCATTAGATCCATAAGAAAGGAAGGAGAGTATGATCACAGACATACCAAAATATCATTCATCTTTTTTTCCTATACTTTAACCATAACTTGAAACTTGCTTAATAAAAGAAAATGTTTTCTATTCAACATTTCTTGAAGGTAATTGATATTGCAAAACCAACGTACAAGAGCAAGACACAGTGCCCATTTCCCAGTAAAATTTACTTCCACTACAAACCGGGCTACCAGCTCGATTACAACGTGCGGACAATCATTGCTTCCGGTGTGACTTCAAAGCACGACTGCAATTACCGGCACAGCGCTCAAACTCATTGCTAAACGCAATGCTCTGCTCCTATTCCGCCGTTGGAATGTGTGTGTATGTGAGGAACGGTAAAATGGTACATTGAGGCAAAGTCAACAACCATTGTTGGCAATAGGTTTGTAAGTTTGCATAAATCCCTCATTCACCCACGCACTCACCCACACGTACGCACTGGAACTTGAATGGCCCCTCCACAGGGTGAAGATACACTTACACAAAGGGCGAGAAACATAAATATAGAGCTCGAGAGCCAAACGCACTCGAAAAGGTGTTAATTATACACCTGTCAAACCTGCACCACAGCCTCGTACGCAGGGGCAGCCCTGTCTACCATCTAGTCTACCAGCCGAAAACGGTCGGTTGCTAGCAAAACGATGCTGAAGGAGATTCTGATGAAGCTATGTTACCTTCTCGCCCCGCAAAAAGGGCAATCTTTCGCCGTGTGGAAGAGAAGAAACGGAACGAAATTCAACCCGCTCATCGCTCACGCTTGGAGGTAGAGGGTGCACCGCTTTTCACGTAACGCAGGTCGTAACCTTTTCCTTTCCCAGGGACTGGAAGGATGGTTTGGAAAACAATCCCAAATCCTTAGCTTTTCCTCGTAAAAAAAGAGAAGACCGGTGGATAATGAAATGGGATCCTTTTGGCAGCCACTCGTCCTCCTGCACCCTTGTTCATCGATGGCTCGAGAACCACAGATGGAAGCAAAACAAACACACACACACACACACACACACACACACACACACACACACACACACACACACACACACCACACACACACACACACACACACACACACACACACACACACACACACACACACACCACACACACACACACACACACACACACACACACACACACACACACACACACACACACACACACACACACACACACACACACACACACACACACACACACACACACACACACACACACACACACACACTCATCCAGCTTGGCTAGGCGACCGGGACGTAGCAAAAGAATTGGCCCCGGTTTCACTTCATTCTGGCCGAAAGAATAAATCATTTCACGCCAACTGAACCGTTGGCCCAAATTAGGGTTCTTGAACGGCGGGAGGATAACAATCGCACAGGACTAAGGTACCAGCGGTGCCACGTGTCAGGGAGAAGGTGAACATTTCGGGGCTTGGAATAAAATTGTTTCCATCCTTTGCACGGCGGTAGAAGCATCGTGCTACAACAACCTGTTCTCAACCTCGGTGCGGTAGTTCATGGTTCGGTAAAGATTTCATAACTCTGGCACAGACACACGCGTGTGCACGCTTTCTAAAGAGAACTGTTGGTTCGGAAGGGTTGGGTGGGCTCAAGCTCAAATGAAGGATCCGAGAACGATGCAACAAGTTCCGACTGAATCATGCCGTGTGGTTGAAAAGGTTTTTTTGAGGAAGCAATCGTCGTGCATGCAACAGGTTTTGAGTGCTCAGCGAATCAGCCGGTTGCCGGTGCAATATGCAACTATATTGGGTGGATTGGGTGGGTGAGCTAACGAACCTTGGACCTTTCTTTTGTGTGGTTGAGATTGATTCCAAAAATACTATTGCCGATTGAACGGTTCGATTGCTGACGAGTGGTTCAGGGTAGATTAATCAGGATGCATCTGCATATGGACGAAATATGTTTACCATCGGGCTATACATGATATATTTGTGTGCTAGGAGTTGGAAATAACTATCTGTGAAAGAAGAAGTATAAGTATGAATTGAAGAATGCATGTTTGATGCACTAATTTAAAATAAACATTTAAAAGCTTTTTTGGTTTAAAAGAAAGCTTTTAAAAGTCCTTTGGACAGTTTTTAGTATTGTAATCGAAGCAGGCATTGCAAATTCTGTTTTTAAATTGCACGTTAAGCTCCTTTGAAGATTGCCCTGGATGTTAAATCGATAACATTTAAAAAGAATAAAAGAAACGAAAAATAAGCAAACAAATTTTATCTGCTGCTAGCATTATTGATTATGGCAAGTAAGAAAAGCGAGGGCCGTTTAAAGCAATTGGGCAGTATGGTCACGCTTTTTTTAACAACCAGCATCGAGAAAAGCCAGCGAGTTGATGTTTTATTATTTTTCATGGAATTGATCTACTATATCTTTAAAAAAAAAAAAGAAAAAAAAAACTTTAAAGGTTGTTCACCAAACTCATCCTTTAAATCTTCCCCAAAAGATCCCCACCTTCAAGTAAACGTAGCACACAGATCAGAAGGCCATCTCATGTTTCTGTCTTGCCATTTGTGGTTATCCACTTACGGGTTAACAAGAACAAAAAAAATAATCTAAAGGGAAGAAGGGCCAACATCCTTCCCCCAAAGACGTATAAAGTGCCAACGTTTGACGAGCATGAAACATATCATGGTACGCACCAGCACCCAGCGCCCGGAGCTCATGACTCGACACATTTCCGCACGCATCGATACGAAAATCCCTGCCGAGGAAAATAACCTCCCCCTCACCACCACATTGGAAACACTTCTCTCCATTTCTTTCTGCGTTCTTCGATCGTCGAACTTTTTTTTTTTGCTTTTCAAGAAAAGCAGTCACATCACAGCCCACAGTCGAGAACGTAACGTGCCCTGATTCGGCATAAATCAATTACCGCATCATGAGGCGTCACTTGCGGTGGTGCTAAGACATCGTAAAACGTGTGCGTGTGTGTGTGTATCGAACGAAGTGTCTTGAAGAAAAAGAACGAAACCGGCCGACCAAAGATACCGCCCCAAAGTGGTGTTGGATGAGATGAATATCCCTTAATCGACCGGTTGTATCGATCCGTTTTGCTCGAGATAGGAAGAAAACAACCAAATATGGTTCACATGTGTGTATGGAAACAGTGAAGGCAAGTGGCTGAACGCATTCTGAGTGTGTAGCACACAAGAAAGCGGTGAGAGTGCCTTAACCTCTGTAACACGCAACCACCTGTCGATACATCGTTTCATATACGTTTGCAATTGCACGCTGGAGGCAATTTCTTCGCCCTGTATCGTCATGTTATGGGGGCGACAAATCAATTCGTCTTACACGCACTCGTCAGACGCTAAATATTTGCCGTGTAAGGCCTGTCAGGTCGGCTGACTGACTGACAGTGTGGCTACAGTCAAGCCAGCCAGCAAGGCGAACGATGCGCGATGAAAGTCTCACCCGTTCTATGAGTTCATCAGTATCCCACCACTCCCAAAAACTCATACGTAAAGAGATTTCTCCACGCCCGAGGAAGGGTCACCGACAGATAGCGACCGAGATTCTAGGAACGGCACGCAAAAATGTCAACGACAACATTTCCTCGTCATCTTTTCTGCATCGCTGCTTGCTACATGCCCGAAATCGACAGTTCGTCCGCCGCGCTGACGTATCCTAGCCGAGAGTGCCCTCGGATGGCATGGAAGCAAGCGTGCTGTGTATATGTGATGTATGCTTTATGAAAATTGTATCAACATGATTTGATATTTCCTGCGTAGTTTGGGGTACAGAGGAATTTCGATGATCGATGCCGCCGTATGCGCTCGGAGGAAGACAGTAGAAGACAGGAGGGGGTGGAATTTGTTGACATTCGTAATCTCTGGCCGGAGTGGGAAGTGTTATTTGAAACGGAACAAGAGACTAATCGAGTATATAAATAGCAGAAGCAGCCGCATTTAACTGTCGTGAAGTTCACAAATTCTTCGAAACTTGCTCGGCATTCGCATGTAATTTCGTCTTTGATTTTTTTCATCGTACTCTGCTGGTTTTTAAAAATGTACTTAACAATAAAATATAAACTTTTATAGATGTTTTTTTTCTGATTGGATTTAGGCACAGTTAGGAAAAATTAAAATATGTAAAAACCACTGTAATTCAAACAAAGGGACAACTTTTACTGATTTTATCATTACATGTCGAGCTATGGAAAACGCCTAAAAGTATGCAATAAAAAGGGAAAGCTTTATTGTCTAATAATAGACGAAACAAAGATTTAGGATTTAATTAAAACTGATTTAACTGAAAGGCACATTTTCGAAAGACGTTAAAACTTATCCAAAATAACTGCTATAGTTCTCTGAGATACAATCAACTGCAACTTGTCAGAAGCTATGCAATAATATGTTTTCTTGGTAAATAATATATAAAAACATACCGTTGAAAAATATTCAAAAATGTCCATCCGTCTAGACATCAAGCATATGAGCTTGTAAGTAAATTCCGGCTAGCCTTCCTACAAGAATTTCGCATCCCAGAAGTGTGCTCGATAAATCATATAGCATTTCGTTAGAACATCCTTCCTATATTCATCGGCTCCTTTTGTCGACTGTTGAAAAGCGACAAAATGATAACCTATCAACGGGATAACGTAAATTCCAAAAACATCCGCACCCCCCGGTCGGCTTACATTGGACCCAACCTTGCAGTCCTCTACTTGCAGTCCTGGCACGGAAGGAAAAATTCTTAACACAAACCCACACACCCTACCCTGCAGTCTAGCCGTTTCAAAGTGCCAGCACGGATATCAGCTTGCTAAACGTGTTAACTCCATCAGTACATAGCTTCTGATACTGCACCATCATCATCATCATCATCATCGCCATCACCATAATCATCTGCGCGCGTATCTTTTGTCAGAATGTCTCCTTAGCGTGTTCTGCTGAATGTGTCCCTTGCAGGCGTCACACGCGGAAGGACGCTCACAATGGTCTCACTCAATCAGGCGCACCCTACTCCCCGCACTGTCTCACAGTCGCCGTGTCCGAGGCAAGTGAGAAAATGCGTGTGGCTCGTCGTGGTTGGGTGTGGAAACGAGGGCCAGACTTTAACGCAAATGTGAACGTATGCGCAACATAGCGGGCGTACTATGACCTTCCGAAAGCAGAGGAAGGAGGTCGTCGTCTTGTACACTTTTGAACCTTCTGGCTACATGCACAGAATGCCTTCCGTGCTCGTGCCGTACCGTTGATGGAGTAATGATACAAATTTGAAAATATGACTCAATTTATCTTATTCCTCTTTCTTCTGGGCACCGGGCACCGCTTCTAGCTTTATCACCGCTTCTTGTGCTTTCGTCTCCGGTGGTTTAGAATGGCCACCGGATTTCGCTTTGATTGTATGTAGAGCAATGAAGACGCTAGAGCAAATGTCTACACCATAGGTCACTGGGCTGGAAGGGACGGAATAGGGGGCTCCACAAGCTCCGGCGCATCGGACTAAGGCAGCGGATGTACCAGTTTCATATAGGTGGCCGTGGTGTCTTTTCTGTCAACTTGAGGCCGTTTCTTCACTTTATCCCTCTCGAAAAACAAAACCTCGCATCGCGCGTAGTATGTCTCCTGTCCATCGACGGAAGATCACAAAAGTGTAGCTACTCCTGTACATTATGTTATTCTTGCGCCTTGCTGTCTCTCCCCATGCCTTACGACTTCTGCAGGTTCGCATCATTTTTTACTACTTGGGCAAAAAGTTTCACTTGAAGAACCATTTCCATCGTTGCGGCCAGCTCGCTCGTTCGCGAGCCCGGTCTGCGTTTGAGAGGTTTTCCTGATGGGCAAAAGTTTTTCGCTCTAGCTCTATTTTATTTCCACCCATTTGTGCTGCTTTATTTTACACTTTTCGGTCGAGCGGGAGTGTTTTACCGAAGTGGAGTGTGTGATTGAGGGAGGACAAAAATAGGAGGAAATATAAAACTAGAATGAATAAAAAAAAAAACGACAAACACAACATTTGTGTTCAGTGCAGTCGGACTGTCTGACTGTTTGCTTTTGGAAAATATAAAACAGGAAGGTAGAAACGATGTTAGTATCGTAGATTGTTAAAGGAAAACTGATATTTGCATTGGATTTGATTTTTTTCCAAGAAATTATTTTTGGATCAAGAAAATGCAAGAGCAGATCACAAAAGCTCAACATATCATTATATATAAGTAACACATTTAACTCCCACATTAAGTTGTACACAGTTGCCATTGTCAAAGCAATTAGAAAAAAGGGTTAGAAAAGAGAAACGTACGTACAAGGTTTTATGCAACACACTTGTAAGAAAAATGTAAAATTTAATATTTTTGTTCATTTTATACATTCTTAAAGGAATGTATTTTAAAGCAAACAATGCTTATCTGCGCTAGAAAAGGATCTCATTGTATACTTTCGGGCGTTTACTTTCGAAAAAATAATCTATATTTAGGCGTATTCCTTTTATTTTTTTTTTAAATCAGGAGACCGTAAGCCGTACTGAATAATTTTTAATAAAAAAAAACATGTTGGCTCAAGGTCTCTATAAAAACAAAACTATCTCTATAAAACAAAAAAACAGGAGGCCGTAAGCCGTACTTCATATTTAAAAAAAAAACGTACTGGCCCAAGGTCTCTATAAAGAAATTCAAATAGGCATTCTGTTGCAGTAATTTGATATTTGATGTACCTGTGCTAAATGTCTTCCATTTTACGATTCAGTAAACTACTTAATTTTTGTTTATTCATGTTTCAATTAAAAAATTATTTATTTCTGCTCATTATCCCACATCTTGCTCATTAGTGGCATTAATTGTTCAGTTAAAATTCCAATATTTCACAATATAATAGTCTAATTGTAATAATAAACATGTATTCACACAAAACACAACACAAAACACAAAAAACACAACATTTAAAAATTGTTTGTATCTAAATGTGCTTAGTCAGCTAATAATCTTATGAATAACAAATTGATCCCAATTTTGCTCTCAATTACGTTAGTGTCACATCTTAAATAGATCTCATATGATCCACACACACACACACACACACACACACACAAAGCATGACGCATCTCCAGAAGGAATGTGATGGATGACGTTTGCTTTTCTGTTCGGTTGTAAGCTGCTAAAGGTTTGCTGCCCGAAGTGTGTTATTTCGATCGACGCCTCGTAAATGTTTAATTCGATCTTAATGAATTATTTTACCACTGTCTTTTTGCGGGTGTAACAATACACACTTCTCATCGTACTCTTTTATGTTTGCTGCTTTTGCCGCTCATTTACTCGCCAGTCGCCAAAAATGCTAATGAGAACACGCGGCACGAGAACGAAGCGAAACGATAAACCAGCAGCCAAGAGGTACGATAAACACGAGACACCGTGGGACACTGTCTTTTTGCCCGTAAAGCTCAGCCCGGCACAGCCCGCACTTAATTAACTTTTCCCGTTCTGACAGAATAACAAATGAATGGTTGCGTCGCTCGGCAAAGGTTCGGCCAAACCGCAGATACTGTTTCATGTCCTTTGCCACCTGGCAGGAGTCTGTGTGTGCGTGCGTGTGGCTTGGTAGTCGTTTGAACAGTGCTCTACCGTTTGAGAACACTTCGAACCCGAAACACACATCGGAATGGATATTCTACGCCACGCTGGGAAAAAGCCGGCAAGGCTGGAAGTGAAAGACAAAAAATAGCTAAATTGGGAAAGACGATGACTTGAAGAACGGTGGACCGAAGCTCGGTAAACTGACGATGATCCACGGTTTTGCACACGAAAAAAAGCAAGACCACCACCATAGTCAGGAGTGGGTGGATGGGTTGGCGATGCCTAAGAATACTAATTATAGGATGATGCTAATGATGGGTCACAATCGTCGCAAAACTCGACCCACCCTTTCCGCGGGGGTGCCGACCGTATGCAATTATTTGGCGTTCTCAGCTAATGGGAAGAAAATTAATTTCAGAAACACACTTGACGACGCTTGGAAAGGCGACGATATTTATCATTCTGCCAAGATATGTCTTAATCAGTAGAGAGCAGAGTTGAGTTTTAGTCGAATTGAAATGGAAATAACTGAAAATTGGATGCGTGATGTGGTAAATGTTTCGTTATTGTAATGTTTTCCATATAATTATTGAATGGTTTTTGAGGTTTTTACGTTTACGGTTATGTGTCTCAAACGCTTTAAAATAATTGTAAATCGAACGTTTTATAATTTCATTTACAAAATATTTGATAATATTAAACACTACTATTTCGCCCATAAATATATTGAAATTACCGATAATGAAATATATCTAGAAAATATTACAATTTCAGTTCCACAGATTCAACGCATGACTACATTTTTAAAATACTGTGAAATATGCATACAAAAATGATAATTGATTAATGGCACAAAAAAGGTAGAATTAAGGCAAAACTGGATAGTTTTAGAGTTTTTTTTTGTACTTTTCAACTGATATTTTTACTCCTCTACATTTTGTTAAATTATATTGTTTCATGTAGTTGTTGAATGTATGTATAAGTGTATGTATTAGTACATTTTCAAATACATAAATGTGTATATTTTTTTCATTAAAGAACCCCCAAAAAAGGTAAATATGAATAAAAACATACATCATTGCATATTTTTAGGCGTTTAAAAAATCTAAATTATGTAAGGTTATTTTAATTTCCCGCGGACTCTAACCATTACGAAAAAAATCTACTTCGAGTGTCTATATTCAGTTCAATCATGGAAGAATGATTTAAAAAAAAAATACAAACAACGACACATTATAAAACGTAAATTAAAAATGTTGAACATTTCCTGTATTCGATATAAAATTAAACATCAGCCGAACTCATCTCCTTATGCTCACCCTTTTCAGCACGTTCTCAATTAGTCAATTCAATTTATACTGTCCGCATCGATCCGCATAGTAATCTTTAAGCAAAAACACCAATGCAAACCGCTCACTTTCTTTATGCCAGCAGTTGGCGTGCAGCATTCCGACCCGAAGCACGTAGCCCATTTCTGATGGATGGATAAATTTCGCAATCTACCGATTGAGAATGAAATCTACTCCCCGTTCTCCGTTCGCCATGAAATACAATTCATCTCCACCGGATGCCGAAACTTCAGAATCCGACAGTGCACCGCTCAAAACCGAACAAAAGCAGCGAAACTCGCGCCGACTTGAGCGTTGCATAATGTGGCGAATTAATTATTATTTATACGCAGACACCTTTGCCTTTGACGGCGAACGGAAGGGAGACAAGGGGCAAGGGCAAGTTCTGAAGCACAAGACATCACGTGCAGCAGCCGCCAAACAAGGGGTGCTGCTTTGCAGGAATGGAGTTGAATTTTCTTGCCCCTATACTTGCAGCAGCACGTAGCAAAAACGCGTGCAGCAAAAAAAACCGAATTAAAACCATCGCAGCAACCCACCTGCCCTATCCGGTTTAGCGTCTTGAGCGAGCGACGATGAAGCAGATTGGTTCGAAATCTCGCGATAAGGCAGCCACCCTGGACCTGTTGGATAGGTTGGATCGTGCGGGTCGTGAGCTTTCTTCCCCGTGCAAACAAACAACGGGAGGCTGCTCCCGAGGGGTCGTTTATCGGAAAGTTCTGGTCAAAGTAAATTGCTTTCAGGGAAATTGCATTCTCCTCAGCCCATGCTCCGTTCTCACTCGCCCCCCCTCGATACATCGGGTGCATCTTGCGATCGTCCCGAATATAAAGATACCTTGCCCTCCCGGACTGCAAGAGCAAACGTGAAGGTGAACCATAAACTAAGCTGTACCGTGCGAACCGGCGTACCGGTAGGTTAAGCGAATAAGAGGTTCTTATGTCACCTGGTGTTAAGATATTTGCTCGCTCCGCTGGTAGTAAGGGCTTGGCAGCCCTCGCTCCGAACGGGAACGACCGAAAGTGGTACACTATAAACTATAATGCCACCCATTATTTGGTCGCGACACCAGCTGCACTACTGCAGCGGAAAAGGAGACAAAAATAGGGGAAGAAGAAAAAAGCAAAACGCACAGCAAAATAGGGCCAAGATAAATTCCCATTTTCCTACCTTTTCACTTCACCGCAAGGTCTGGACTTTAGTGGTACAAGGGTAGCATCTTCCGTGGTGCTGCTACTGCTCCTACTGCTGCTACTAGTTGGCCAGGATGTCTCCGTTTCAGCGGGATCGTAGCACAAGCGGTGCTACCACTGCCGCCCTGTCACTGCCGTCTCAAGCCGGAGAGAATTATCTAATTAGCAGTTTAATTTATTAATGGAAAACTCTCGCTGCCACTTCACTAAACGCACGCACCTTCACACATACACACACCTGCACCTGCACCGAGACTTGTCGGAATAGTTGGTGAGTGCTCAGGGCTTGGGTAAAGTGAATATCACCTTTGACACTAGAGCACGGGTACACAATCACGGTAGCAGGAAGTTGGAAGTATGCTGCCAAGAATGGTGCCAAGATGCGTACAAGCACACACACACACACACTACTTGGAGCACGTTCTAATTGGCATCGAATCACACGGCAGCAGTGTCAAAGTTCTATACAGTCCTCTAATTGGGCGTGTAGTATGCCACAGAAGGTAAGCACAACACTCTCTGGGTAAGGTTCCTGCAAAGAATCACTTCTAAAAGTCTTTCCGCAAGAGCACTGGGAAACTTTTGCTCCCTCCTCGATCTAGTTGTCACTGGGTAATTGTTGGTACTCTGGCACTACACGACACCGACTGTGCTGATTAATCTTTTGGGACGTTTCTTGGCAGAGTAGCTTACAAGCAACAGGTAGGATGTTCGCCTGCTGTGACTAACAACTGCACGCTTCGCACATTGTATTATTCTTCTTCGTTTCTACTCACAATGTCCACTTCAATCACCCAATTCGATCATCGACAGATCATTGGTCCGATGCGCCACTAACGCACACACAAATCACCTCTGGCACCCACATCCACGGGGGACGTTCAACCTGGACTATTGATTGGCGATGTGCAACAGGCCACTGTTGGACGCGTACTGAACCGAACGCGGGCCGCAACACAGAAGCAACACGTAGCCGTCCCGTGTGTCGCTTGTTTTTTCCCTCCCGCACCTCCCTTTCTGGTTCTATTTTCCACCCCGCTCACCAACACTTCTTATCAGGCAGCACCAAGCGGGAAATGGAAAAACACGCCAACAACAAAACCCGAACGAAGGCTTCGGGAGGTGCAGAGGAGATTCTATGTTTCGGTCGCAACAGGTTCTCGACTGTTGTCGGTGCCGCTTCGGTACCGTTTTCCTTCCCCCACACGCAAGCCATTCTCTGCTTTGGAGAGTTTGTATCACTGTACTTCCTTTCCATCCACCCTTCTCGTCCCTCAAGATACAGTGCGCGTCAATGAAAAACCACGAACAGGAGACCGAACGGCCACAGGGATGGGGTGCGCGCGGTCACCAACTGTAACCGAACTTGTTGCTTTTTGCCAACAAGTGGTTCGTTCGGGTTCGCTGTTTCGGCGGCTCGCAAAACTTCGTGTCCGCTTCGTGACCCGCTCTTGTCAGTCGCGCAAATACCGTTGGACAGAGCGAGTGCGGCCCATTTGCGATGCTGGTGGCAGTTTTGGCTGCAGTGCGATTGTCCTGCACCACACTGTACCGAAGGGATGTGAGACGCGATGGATATGCTAGTTGTGGTGTGGTTCCATTCCTTTTGGATGCCCGGTGACTTGGTGCGGCGTGAAAGAGTACACTTGCACTCTCGTTTTGCAGCGTGCGTAGCCTACTTGAGGTAGGCAGAATACTTGCTCCTTCTGCCGCTGTTGCTGAACGTTTTAAATCTGCTGCTGAGATGGCTAAGGCTACAACGCTTCAACGCTACCCACCACGGTCAGTGTGTGCTGCGGTCACCGCAAAACGCGCTTCTGCCGCTGCCGGTTAGGTTGGATAACGCGTGGGAATAACTGCGGTATTTTTGGCGGCCTGCATGGGACAGTTTGTCGCGCGCGTTCGGTGGATTTAGCGCGGCGGTATGTTGGTTGTTTTTTCTTTGTGTGAGCGACCAGGCGACTCCATCGGGTATCGTGGTGCGTAGGGAAATGGGGTTGTTTTTTCGACACACACGCAAAGCCACCGATCGGTTGCAGACTAGCGGCTAGAGTTGTTTTGGTGCGGTTTGAGTTCTAGGATGGCTCTTGGGATGGTTTGGATGTGTCGGGTTTTTTGTGTGTTTTGTACCATTCACGCGCTGAGATAAAGGATTAATGGGATTACTCTTTCCGCTATCTGGTTGATTTATGCCGTTTTAGCAGCAGCAAATAATTCCTATGATTCTTTTATGCTAATGGTAATATATGCAGACATAAAAATCATTTCTAAAGACCAATATTTCAACATTTCTATTGTTAAAATTTCAACAATATTTAGCTATAAAATCTTCAAATTTTTTTTGTGTTTCTTTAAAAATGTATAGCTACTATTAAAACTTATAGATTCATCATTAAAATCAGCTTTTTTTAAAGGAATAGATCAGGTTGAATTTCGATTAATTTTGTTTTACACATTCCCGGATATTAAGCAAACCATTAACATTGAAGTCATATGACGCCTTGGTTTGTTTATGGTTTATTTTTTGTAGCGCTGAGAAAAAAAGAAGAAATGACAAATGCCGTATGAATATAAATAGCATAAAAAGGCAATAAACTTCCATCCCATTCAAAATGTAGTCCACCCTCCACACGAGTCGCATGACACTCGAACCGGCATTCAATTTTCGCATACGTTCTTATGCTGAAATTGAATTCTTACCCAACGACTGTACGACCTCCCTCGCTTGGCAATCGAATTTCCAGCCTATCGTCTTACGGCGCCTACGCCTGCCTGTTGTTCCGATGATCGAAGTCGCATCGAACGGCATCGAACCACCGTAAGCCACCAAGCGCCTCCTTCTGAATGTTCTGAAGGGTGTCTGCCTGCCTTCTATCACCTTCCCTATTTCCCCGTTGCCCTCCTTCTTTAGTGTCTACAAGCCTTCGACCGCGTACGAGGACCGCCTTGGTTCCGGGCGCGCTAACGCCAACGCAACAGGCGCGCCAACCGTTCTCTAGCAGGCACGCAACACGAACCACAAAACAGCGCGTGGAAAGGATGGTTCGGGTTGGATTTTTTCCCCTCCACACGAAGCGCAACCGAACCGAAAGCACACGAACGAATGGTTCGCAGTGAAGCTGTCACAAGCTGTGAAAGCATTCGCTCGTCGAACGCCGTACGGTGTGGTAGCGCGTTGCTGCTTCTGGCAAAGCAAACGCTTTACGCAACACGATGCATACCGGAAAGCGCCGCAATGTAGGCAACCAGCGCTGCAACAAGTAGCGTAGAACAACGCGCAGCGGACATTCTTTGCAAATTGTGGAATGTTTTCTTTTCCATTCTTTTGGCTGCTTCTTTGGCGAGAACGGGAATGGCATGGGACGTGTCTGGGACGTGGCGTAATAATGATAATGTGACACGAGAATGTAATAAAATCTTATCGAACTTGTTTTTGCGTATTTTCACATGCCACGCTGTGGTTCTATTTTCGTTTTTCCTCTTCTTCGACTTTCACTGCCTCTTTCCCACTCGATACTGTTTTGATAAGGGTGTTTTGCGTTGGGTTGTGTTGTAGTGGAATAATCTTATCTACCCCAAACAGTGTGGAGAATATGGAAAATGTGTGGGCAGATAGTGGGATAGAAGTTATGGAGGGTTTGTTTTCGGTCCTGCGTGTTTGGTTTTGTTTGAGTGAATACGCAGAACAATTATTGGAAGGCAGAAATGGTAGAATTTAGCATAAATTTTCTGGCTTCAATAACCAAAAATATATTTAAAAAAAGCTAACAGAACCAATAAGCGCTTCAACTTCTCAATAACAAAAGTTGGAGGAAAATTAGCACACGACAAGACAAATCGTCCTGCCCAGTTCACGGATGCCTTTCCCGATGACGAGGGTTCTTTTTCCGCCTTTGCTCTTCTTGCCATTCAAACTCCAAAATAAAACACTTCATCACCGTTCATCGATTGTCGCCGTCCATGTTTTTCTTTCCCTTTCGGCTGTGGGACTGTACGAAATGGGGAAAAAAGTATGCTTCAACTAGCACCCGTTCTGTAGAGCGAAAGTGCCAGCACACACACACACAATAGGGGTGGCCGTGGGATTCTTCCACCGGACGACGCCGTTCGCTACCGCTTCCCCCGTTCAAAACCCACCACGGAAGCTGCCCAGAACAGAGAAACAACATTAAAATTAGACACGTTTACTCAGCGGGTGTCCTTTTTGCCTTCCGCATGCTCGGGCTGCTTCGTCCGTGCAGACCGTGCTGACCGGTGGACGGGAAGTCATGCCGTGCGCGTTTCATCATGGGAATGACGAAGGTTCTTCACCGCGTGCATCTCACTGCAATGTCGCCGTGCATTGGAACAGCAAAGAAGAAAAAAACAAAACCAATGGATTCGTTTTGGGATATATTGGACGGCGAGGTACACGCATAACACGGCCACTCACCACTATTTACGAGCTGCTGTGGTGCTGGTGGCGGAGTAGCTTGTATTGAAATAGCTGCCGGGACGGGCATATGGACCGTTAGGTGGGACGGCAAATACGTCAGACTGGGTCAGTCAGTGTGTCGCTCGTTTAAAGTGTTCGATTGTGTGACGCCTTGTGGGGGTCGGGGGTTCGAACGGTTCTTGGTGAGTGAAGTTGGGAACGGTTGAGGAAAGGTCAATGGACGCAACGGTTGATCGATATACTGTCGCAGTAGAAGATCATTGGCAGTGAAGTTGAGTTGAATTGAGTGTTAGATGGCTGAAGATGGGTGTCAAAGCTTACTGTCTTAGAAATATATTCGAAATTAGTAAACATTTGTTATTGGCATTACAATGGATATTATTGTTTCAATTCAGTTGCAAATTGTTTATTCTTTCAATTATGTTTTTTTTTTGGGTAAATATATTCAGAATAGAAAGGTTTCATACAAGTAGTAATCAAATAGTAATCAAAGTAATGAATAGTTTATGCTTAATTTTACAAATATTTTTTATCAATTTTATCTCTAGTCTAGTCTAGTTAAATACCTCTAGTCACTAACGAAAAGACTGCTTTTAGGATAATTCTTCGTTTGCTTAATATTTAAATACATAACTAGACATAGGGGAAAGCTGGGCAAAATGCGCAACCTCTATTTAAGCATTATTTGACTACAAAGTTACTTTTCAATGGTCAAAATGTATTCAATAGAGTGTTCTATGAACACCATGTAAGTTTCATAACCCTTACATAACGAATAACCAAGAAAATGCAAAAAAAAGGTTTAGTAGCATATTGATGTAATTTTTGCCACTTCCAAAATAAGCTTAAACCAGTGTCACAGGTATTCGTTGAAGTTTTACATAGTTTTATTTTCTAAAGATATGATATTTGTATACAATTTGTCTCAAGAAAGCAAGGCGATTGAACGCGTATTTTTACTAATATAACAAAAATACAAAAATCCTTCACATGGGGCAAAATGGGCAGATGCTTTTGACATCTGGCGCTTGGTGAGGCTATGGTGTTGTGTTTGTCGCCTCAATAATGATAATAGGCACAGCTTCAAAAGATTCGATTTCGTAGATTTAAACGTGTAAAAACTGTTTTAATTTTGATAACATAGTTTTGTAAGAATTTTAAGGGCTTTTCTGACCAGCAAAACAAAAGATATAACGAAAATACATTTCACGAAACGTGCGCAAAACCATAGACCATTACCTAAGCGCAGTTGTTGTGGCCCATATTGTCCCATTGTTTTGACGTTTCACAGTTTGTTTACATATGCCCATTTTGCCCCAGGGCTATGCCCATTTTACCCCGCGCGTCAAAATAGCTTCTCGTAAAACATCAACTTATATTTTACACTCTTTTCATGATTTAAAGTTGTTTTTATTCTATTTGGCAATTTTAATCCATAGATAAAGGGTGGAGGCATACAATAATGGAAAAAGGAGTTTTGTGGCATATTCAAAGGAATATTCAGTAAACTGCTCAACATGCCCATTTTGCCCCGCTTTCCCCTATCGGTTGCACATTCTAATCTAATTATAATGAGGACATTTTGCAGAAAAAGACATGACATTAGCGGTACCTGTTGGATTAGTGACCAGGTGATTGTTGGATTTTGTCCGGTCTGGTGATACAGTTGTCAACTCGTACGACGTAACAACATGCCCGTCATGGGTTCAAGTCCCGAATAGACCGTGCCCCCATACGTAGGACTACCTATCCTGCTATGGTAACAATACGTCACTGAAAGCCAAGCCCAATTCACTAGTGGGTACAGGCAAGGCAGGCCTTGACCGGCAGCGCGGTTGTTGTGCCAAAAAGAAGAAGAAGAAGATTGTTGGACCTGTTGGATTGGATTGGAAATATTATTATTGGACATAATAAGAGTTAAAGGAGGGCCGGTCTAGTGGTACAGTCGTCAACTCTACGACTTAACAACATGGCCGTTTTGGGTTCAAGTTCAAAATAACTAGTTTTTCGCTTTAAACTTGTAATAATTGTATCTCAAAATGAATTATTCAAGCTTTCTAAGCGCTTGTTTTACAAAAAAATATATATCTATATGTTAATGTATGTCTCCTAACAGATTCTCATATTAAATATTCGACAGCTTCTTGAGCTCCATAGATGGCAACCTTAAGTATAGACACATTTTCTGGGCATTGAAAGCTTAAGAGAAAACTGCGTCAACACTAATATTGAAGGATGTTTTTTTTTTTAAATAAAAATAGATGATGAGAAACGTTCCTTTTCCTTAGTATAACATCTCTCACTACGAGACCCATTCACTATTCGTACAGCTTGAAAAACATTCAGCACCGAATGATTGCACTGACAACAGCATTACCGAAACCGATGGTAAACAGACCACCATCGACAGCATCGGAACGAACGGCGATGATTAAACTTTCCCCTTACAGCTGCTGCTGCTGCTGGTCTGTGTAAGGAGCGAAGGGAACCAGATCTGCCATTATTTAAATAGTTACCAGTGGAAAACCTGTTGAATAGGAAATGCAGTACAAATGCAAATAAGCCACCCCACACACACGGTTCGACGGTCGAAGACGATGGCAATTATGAGGGTAGGATGGTTTTCGTTGCTGCAAGCGACAGAAAAAAAAGGAAACTCACACGTCTAACTACGTTCTGGGTGTGTACGTTCATTGACCTTTGGCAACAGGTTTCCCTGGACAGGTGGAAAATGCCAATTCGCCTCACATTTTACACCATGAGTTTGGCATGAATTTTGTAAACAGCATAAGCTTGCGTATGATGAAAGTGGTCGTGGAAATGAGATGTTTGCCTTTGCTAAGAAACGTTTAATGAAAACAGTTTAAATAGAAAAACAAAAACAGAAAACCATGCATTAGTCTTCCACAGCAAGCAAAAGTAAAAAATAGAAACTCCTTCGTTGGTTTAAATCAAGGAAATAGAAGCACTCAAACCACATTCCCCCCGCCTGTTTGATCGAACGCAATTTGTGATAATTCTGAATCGGGGCGCATATTAATTGCTACCACTGGCTTTCACGCTCGACTGCAAATCATGCAATCCTTATCTGAGTGTGGTACAAAAAAAAAGGAAGATAAAGCACATACATACGAACTTCCTCTTTGCGGGCGCGATATATCGATAGCAATAAATTGATGCTAACTGTGCGCAGCCCAAGCGACAACCGTCCGCGCGCTAGTGGTCGATGATTGCGCGATAGGGAAGAAATGATAGATATGATCGCTCCTTTTTCCCTCCCTTCCTCTTCAAACGATAAACTACACACTGCTATACCTTCCCCCACTGCCGGATGACTTACGATGGAGCACACACACACTTATTTCCCGGGACGTTCTCATGCTTTTCCACGCGGAGTTTGCGAACATTGCGCCACGGCGACGGTTATTGCAGGTGCAATCGCTAGCGCGAATGTAAATACCTATCGCGATGTAGAGGGGGAGGGGGGGAGGAGGATGGGGTGAGTTGTTGCTTATCAAACGCGTTTACGTCATGTGATGATAAGCCTGCTGCTAGAATGTGTGTGATGTATTGGCGGGGATGTGTCGAAAGGTAGCCAATAACGATCGATCGCTCGCTGGTAAGAACGCGAAACACGTGAACGCGAAGGAAAAGCGAGCATGAATTAAGGGTTTTTTTAATTGATTTTGTAATTTTGCTTTTACTTTCAAAGAGTTTAATTATAGGAATAGATACATAGCAAATAGAAATAATAACCTCAGGTCGATTTGGCGTAACGTCCTACCTGCCGGTCTATACAGGCTTATTCGGTACTGCCAATAAACTCATGTAAAATCATCAATTTAGTAATGCTAGCACTATGTTTGTAGTCTAAAACACGTATGAAAAATTTAATTAAAGCATGAATGGTTAGCTTACACAATAAAGTACATTGAACATTTAAATAAAATTCGTATACAAAACCTATACAACCATATGCCTAACGATTACCACCGCCGATCGCGATGATCAGTGTGTCTGTTTACTTCCCACTCGCTCGTAAAACTATCCTACCCGCCGGACACCGTTTCCCTCGAACTACATCTCTAGCACGACTTTTGCTAATCCACCGACACCGATGTGAAGCTCCTGCAGTTGCTATCATTTTAAGAGCGTAAAACTTTCAATCCCACGCCATATGTATTCAAATAGTCGCTCCTCCCGATGGTCGAACGTTTGCCCAGTAATATCACTACTACCCAGTCTTCACCCCCAAAAACGAAACAGTGGCCACTTACTTTGCGTAGCTGATTTGCATCTTTTGAAGCGTTGGGAAACTTATCCGAGGGGAGCAAAATAAAATCAACCCTTCGAAAGTAACGGATAGCAAAGTAAACCGTTCGAAGAGAAAACAAAACCCGTACCGTGGGATGCAATGCGGAGGGAGGGAAGGAAATTAAATTGAACCAAAAGTGGAAACTTACTTCGAAAATCTCCACCAAAGCGACAGTTCTGGTTTCTGGTGTGCTAGTGATGTCCTTCTCTTTGCGTGTAGCTTCGGGGGATTTGGGGTACGGGTGAAATTGGGTTGAGCAGATAAAGTGACATAGTTTGCCAAAGTGGCCACCGTTCGTGATACAAGAAGTGCTACAAGTAACAACGAACAACGAAAGGTAACAATCGATGCTGTTTTGGGCAAATGTGTGTGTGTGTGTGTCTTTTAGGTATTCCCATAGAGCACTCCAATAAACAATCCGAATATGCTTCAACTGATGGTGGATATGCTTTCAACCAAATTAGGACACAGTATCGATTTCATTTCGCACCTAGTCAAATTTACTAAATTACTACGCTAATCTAATGCTAGTGAGTAGAAGGGTTTTGATTCAATGTTTTTATACGATTCCTTGAGAATAATAATCGAAAAAATCATACAAAATTACTATATAAATTAAGCTTAATTCCTACGCTGACTTTTTACGTTGCGCTTTTTTCGGTTGTGGATCCGAACAGGTACTGTATGGGTTCTAGGACCGGTATCTGTATCAATTCCAAGACTGGTATAAGTTTGAGATCGGTTCCAGGACCATTATGGATTTATTGTCAATTCCAAGACCATTATGGACTCTATATCAGTACCAGGCGCGAAATGACTTCAGCATCAATTACAGGACCGATTTCAGGTTCGTGGTTGGTTCTAGGAGCATAATGGGGTCTTGATCAGTTCCAGGACTGGTATACACTCAATATAAATTCCAAAACCAGTACTAGCTCAATATCAGTATCAGGGCCTTTACAGTACGAATTTAGTATTAGTCATAGAACTAGTATCCAGCTCCGCGTTCAGTTACAGGACTGATACGGTAACGAGCTTGTTCGCGAAAGCAATGAAAAGTTTGTCATTAATGCATAATTTAGTTTTCAGTTTGGTAGTTGTTTGTTTCGGCCTATTTATTCTAGTGGTGGGAGCTCCGGATTGGATTTCTGAATCCACTTCGACTCCGACATTCTTAGTTTGGATCTGAATTCAAAATAAATGTGGCTTCGAATCCGGCTGCTCCGATCGAATCTAGATCTAATTAGCTCCAATTGAATCTGGATTACTCCGATCGAATCCAATTGGTTCCTATTGAATTCGTTATACTGCAGTGCACAATTCGCGGAGCAAAATACTTATACTACAGCCCATTTTGCCCATCACTAATTTATTCCTTAACCATCAGTAACTGGAAAAGGTTAATTATATAGAAATAATCAATTTAAAGAATAAGCTGTTTGCATATTTACTAATTTTTAAAGCATATCATTTTGAGAAGCAGGGAAGCAAAGACTTCTTATTCATGATTTTTATTTTTGATTCTTTAATTTTTTTTTTCATAACTTAAACAAAACTTGCAGTAAAGTATGGAATATTCGATTAAACAAAGGATATAACATGTTTTTACGAATTTTAATTATTAACCTATGTTTCATTTACATCTTTCTTTACAACAAATAACTCAATTTAACTTTATGCACTTCTATACTAAATACATAAATCAAAAAATCTTACCACTCTATTACAACCGCCCGACCGATTGTTTTTAGGTATCGATTGCTTCCACAATTATTGCGTCGATTTAACAAGCGACAAATCTACCACACCCGCATCGCTTGCACCCTGCAAGGTGTGGATAATCCAAGATGTTATCCGTTCTCCGTGCCAAGCTTCCGTTCGCATGGCGTTGCATAAAATTGCTTCCTGTTATGCTAGCACACACACGCACACACCTAAACGTCCCCGTCCCTCCTCCGGCAGGTGTTAAACGCTTCTCGCTTCTAATCAAATGTAACTTCAAACGGTGATGGTGAAGAGAACAGGTGAAACATTCCACCTGCCAGCTTGCACACAGGGGATGAGCGATGGACTAATTTCCAACCCCGTTTTAACGTAGCAACCGTGGCAGCAGTAAACAATAGTTCTGTAACACACCGCGTACACGCTCGGCACGTACAGCGTGATGCGGCGGTGGTCCCTTCTCACGCTGAATACGTCCCTGCTGCAATGCAGGATGATGCAGGTGAATATGTAAATTTCACCCCTCCCCCAGCACAACCGTCCCGACGAATCGTGACGAATCATCGGATCAACCACGGCCCTTCGGCTGTGTGAGGTGCGAAGCGACAGCGTCAATAGTGTAACCAGTCGCAATACCCGGAGCTGTTGCAAATGTGGAAAACGCATGCACGCGCAACAATGCCCCACATGGCGTGCGTTTTCCCCCGGGGATGGAAGTAAGAGAACCCGCACATGGCGCGGGTAAATCGGAAGACGTAGATTAAAAGCACAAATCACTTAATAAAATGTACATCCAATTGCACAATTTCCCTTCCATGCGGGGAGGCTTTTCATTCCGTACCTTGCTGGAAAAGTATGCAGCAAAGGTGTAAATGAAGGGAGAGTTTTGGTTTTTTGTACGGTGGGATTTAAGCGCTTCAAGTCAACGAATATTGAATTGGAGGTTTTATGAAGGTTCGTCATGTCAAGTGTTTCGCACGGAGAGACGGTTTGGGGAGGTTTTGCTGAATGTTCACACGGTGTGTGTATTAACTTCATTCAGGAATATAAGAAATGGAGTTAACAGTGTAACTTTTACAGGCTGAAATCAAAGAAATAATTCAAATAAAATTATATTCAGGAGTTTTCCATGAGAAAGTACATTAGTACCCTTTTCATTAATGTGTATAATTTCAACGAAGTTAATTACAATATGAAAATAACGTCAATTTATCCTCCACATTTGGATCGATTAAATAATGTTGTTATTTTGTTAATAATGTTCTACTACGACTCGACGAGATATAAATGAAAAAACAGGAACAAAAAAAGTTATTTAAAACAGTGATACCGTTGCAACGTAACTAACTTTCTTTAACACGACACCAAACCCGACGAAACCATCCACGTGCACAGTCATCCCTCGGCCAAAGCGCCATCCACAGCGGAAAGTGTTGGCGGAAAATTAGAGCAACGATCGGTCCGGCGCCAACGAGCCAGACACCGGACAACAAGTGATTTAATTCATCTCCTCATCTCCTGTTCCCTTTTAGCTCTCAGCTCGGGCGGCACCCTTTAACGGTGAGCGTACCAATAGTGACCGACATTAACACCCCCCCCCCCCCCGCTCCTGTCGGGTACAAAGAGTGTACAAAGCACCGCGTAAACCGACCTAGAGTGAAGACTAAAATGCTTCCCATTTTTCAGCTCCATCCAATGCGGAACAACTATAATAAATCAGCTTAAAAATTGTTCACAGATCCCGTTGAACAAGTGAAGCCTGCGGACCTGCATGCCGTACGATGTGTGCAAACTATGTGCCCAGCAAAACCACTAATCTCAATATCATTCCGTTGAAGTGTGGGTATCTTTTTTTGGTCATTGTTTTATGAGCCTTTGAAAAGGGGAACTTTTAAAACAAAGTAAAACAGAGAGCGAGAGAGAGAAAGAGCAAGGTGGAAATAGTAATACAACCCACCATCCTTGATCTGAATGTTACGAAAGGGCGCGCCCATGTCACGCAAAGCTAATAATCGTCATTATTTACCGAACGATTTTTATTCGAAAACTTTACCGTGCTCTCGACCCAGGGCCGCTCACGCGCTCGTGTGTCCCCGTTCGTGTTTCCTGTTCTGATAGGTGGCTTATCCGGCTGGCTTCCTTCGGCTTTTCCCTTCTGCTTCCCAGGGCGGCCAGTGGTGGTAAGCGATGGAAAACTTTTCCCATTCCCAGCAAGGCTTCCGGTAATTGCGTGCACACTTTAGCAAAGACCGTCGTACACCCCATCATGTGTCAATCATTAGATGGGGAATGTGGGGAGAAAAAGTGAACACACTTACCGATTTACGGGAAAGTTTTAGCACTGCAAGCAGAATGCAAAACCTCCGCCTCCGTGTCCTGTCATTGGTGTGGGTTGAAGAGGAAAGTTTGATGTGGAAATGAGGTGTTATATTGAGCTTTTCGATGGGGAGATGGTGTATGATGGGACAATGGATTCATAATTTGGACCAATATATAGCGGAAGGTAAGTAAAGACAATGAAGGAATGATAGAAACTTCTCATACATATATTTGAGAACATTTTAGGCAAGTATATCTAATAAATTCATTAAATTCATGAACAAAACAAACAAAAAATCCTTCTTAGGCGCATTCTTGTAAACCTAATTTGATTTCTTTAGATCTTAAGCTCTACAATTTACGTTGTATTTTCTGTAGTTTTACTAAATGGGTGAGTGGTCTTGATTATTAAGCACAAGCATGGTGAAAAACTGGTAATGAAAACAATAAAAGTTCCTGTTTTCTGGTGGTTTTAGCATCCAGGACACCAAAGAGGGAAAGACGGACACTGTGTCGTAGGGAAAGATATACACTATTTTATTTATTTATTTATTTACTTAAAACCTTGAACCATCCAGCCAATGGAAAAAGCATTGAAACAAGAGAGAAATATTCTCGATAATCCTGTGAGCCGGTGAAAATTACAGCTATGCGTTATGCCATTACTCGCTCGACGCTGATGAGGCGCTTCACAACACCTAATATCTTGCCATGACGTGGACTACTTTCATTAGCCAAAAGAAGACAAATCAATACGACATCGTTCAGTAATATATAACAGATTCTTAAAGAATACAACAATAGAAACATTTAGATAGTATCGTGAAATTTCCTGGTTAGGACGACTCAGGTACTGAACCAAAGCCACATTGGGCTAAGAAGGAAAATGTAAGATTTTTGTAGAAATAATTATTATTATAACAATTTCATATTTAAATTTTGCTTAGCATAGTAAAAATCTGAGCTAAAAAGCTGAGAATTCCATAAGTAAAATACACTGAGTTGTAAACTGTAGACTTCTCCCTTAGTTGATGTAATAAAACACTTGATGACCACCGTATCACATTACTTTTATAGCGTACTGTTAACGAAGATTGTGGTGCTTTCCATGCAAATCTTTCTGCGAGACTTCTGAATGCACTTTATTATGCCTCTCCAATTCAAACAAAATGAACAGTTCATAAAAGGTTATAAAAATGTGTATAAATCCAGTGAGCAGTACCACAATCAACCGTGCAATAACATCATAAACCCCTGCGCCTGACGAAGTGGTCAAGAAATAATGCGTTTGGCTGCCATTTGGTTCCTTTCGCTTCGTTTACATAATCATCTACATTCTTAATCAACATTGTAGCGATTTATTGATGGTATAATTTTTACCATCCCTTTAGATCAAACGAAATCTCTTAAATCTCTCGCTCATCCTCATCGCTAGCGCAAACATAAAACACCTCCGCATGCGACATGTTGTAGGTAGAGCTACACGAAATGAAGAGATATCCACTCCACACCGAAACCGGGCGTAAGGTCACGAACGTTACTCCCCCCCCCTACCCGTTTCGACGGTATCGCTTCAAGGTGTACACAAGGTATTTCTGGATCATCTTTGCATCATGTGTGTCGCATCGGTGCGGAGTATCGACGGTTTACCCAACAGCTGCCGTGCCGTTGGGTGCGGGAAAACCACGAGAATGAATAAGATAAACAAATAAAGATATTGATTACATCAATAAACACCTCACGAACGTTGACGAGCGATGACGAAACGTTTGCACCTCAGCGGCAGCGGGAATGGGCAATGGGGAAAACTGCTTGCTTCCTGCTGGAAGGAGTACAAAGCTCGGAAAAGGATTGAAGGACATACACCGCTTACATTCAAGCGTGCTCAATGCAAAACCCTCGGATCGGGCATCGGGGCAAAGAAGGAGGTGCGAAGGGGTAGAAGGGTCTGTTTCGCCCACCTCCCCCCCCCCCCCTCTCCCCTTAACCGGTGACACATCCGTGAAGGGTTCTGTATCGGTATCGAGTACAGCACCGGATAAGCACCCACGCAGATCGAAACCGGGGAAAACTTGGAACCACGCCGTCGAGTGTCGCCATGACAGTGTCCAGAGAATGTGCTAGCATCTTAATATGGGGGTTTGTGCATGTGCGTATTTATTCGTGCGATAATATGTTTACCATCAAGGCATCGGTCCTCGAGGTTGGCTTGGATTCTGGGAACAAGTTTGCAAAGGCGTGAAGGTGTTTTATGTCGAACACACGCGCAGAATGGAATCAGTTTTATTTGATATACATTTTAAATGGAGACTAAAATAGATTCGTTACACAAATTACTCATCTAATTGTGGCAATTAGTGAAGAAATTGGCGTTTATAAAATCTGCTAAATGTATTTGAGTCAATTAATGACATTTAGTATGTCCAAAACCACTCTATGTTGGTAAATACTAAGGACAGGCGCTTTTAAGGTTTGATTTAAGTGTTTGGAAAGCTACTTACTTTTTTGAGAATACTGATTGCTTGATGCAACACACTTCAAAAAGGTACAATAATAATGTAACAATCATTTTAATCATATTTAAACTAGATATTTATCTTACGCTAGCAGTATGGACAAATCTCAATCAAAAAGAGGTATTTGCATTACCCATACAGGTTTTACAATGAGCTCTCATAACTTTGAGACACTTTCTTGACTCTTGTTTTTCCTAGAAGTGAACGTTATGTTTATCAAATTAGGCTAACACACCCTCTTTGGACAGGCACATTGAAAATTCCTACTGGATTTCAATTCAGCCTGCCTGAACAGGGTACCGTAGAGTCCAATTCGCGAAAGAAAGATAAAATAAAGTGTCTGTGTAGCCACACAATTATGAGAGCCTCTGAAAAACCATGCATCACACATAAAGCTCCTGCCTTAAATTTAACAGGGTTTTCCGATAGAACTCAAGATCACGGGACACTTTGATGAATCGGCGGCAGTTAATCGCAAGACTGCGGAACGATACGTGAAAACGTTGACGATACCGGGATCAGCGGATTTGTATCGCAAGACTGCGGCACACTTTTTCGAGCACATTATCACCTCCCAGGGACATATGGTCTGACAGCAGGGATTTTTCAATTTCAAATTTTTGATGTCCACTGTTTGGGTTTTGGAAAATCAAACATTGGGCCCCTTTCCGTTTTTAGATCGTAGACTGAAATTTCAGCCTGTCTACTGCTTGTATAGCAGTTTTCGAAGCAGCTATCAAAGTGGGTATAGTATACAGGTGGGCTTATCCCAAGGTGCATGTATTTAGAAAGCTGATTTTTATCGCCTCTGCTTCCGCCTCTATCGCCTCTGAATGAAGATTTTAAGAATGTTTTGTGTATTCGTCAAGCTACTAGAAAGCCTGTTTGCAGAAAAGCTTTCACTCGTACTGTCAAAATGTGACGTTCAAAATTGACTATAAAAAAAAACAAAGTCTATACAGGATACAGGTCGAGGCATCCCAGGTGACAACTGTTCTACATTTTTAGCTTACCCAAGTTACATTTTCGAGTAGATTTTTTCGTTTTTCGAGCTGCTGGAAGCTTAAAGAGCAGGCTTAAAGTTAGCTTAAAGAGCTGGCGATATCAACGACTTTAAGCTTATTATAACAGTTGAAACGTCAGAGTGAAGCGTTTTTGCTGGTGCCATTTTGAGAATTGTCATCACGTTGTGCAAAAGCTACCGGCCCAAAAAAAACATGTGTACTTTTCAATCCGTATGAAACAAAAAGTATATTGTAAAACACTCTTTCACTTTTTTTGTTGGTCAATGCGCTTCCCTGCTATTCTGATACTCCTGGATAGATCGTTTATTTCTTCTTACTCAGTGTTTTGATTGTTGTACACCGAGGACGAAACTGCAAGCTTCCTGTTTGCCCGGCTTCTACCGAAGTTTTGACATAAACTTCGTGTGTTGTTCACTCACACACCCATGTTTTCAAACGTTTATATGAGGCAATGGGTTAAATCGAGCTGTTCACAAGTAGTTTAAGCTAAAAATGTAGAACAGTTGTCACCTGGGTAAACTCCTTGTGAACAGCTCGATTTAACCCATTGCCTCATACAAACGCTTGAAAACATGGATGTGTGAGTGAACAACGATGTGTTGAAGCGTTGATGTTTATGTCAGAACTTCGGTAGAAGCCGGATAAACAAGAAGCTTGCAGTTTCGTCTCCGGTGTTCAACAACCAAAACACTGAGTAAGAAGAAAACGATCTATCCAGGAGTATCAGAATAGTGGAGAAACGCAGGGAAAGTAACAAAACATCGTGAAAGAGTATTTTATAATAAACTTTTTGTTTGACGGATTGAAGATTACGCATGTTTTGTTTTGTTCCGGTAGCTTGTGCACAACGTGATGACAATTCTCAAAAAGGCACCAGAAAAAACGCTTCACTCGGACGTTTCAACTGTTATAATAAGCTTAAACTCTGCAATATCGCTTGCTCTTTAAGCCAGTTTTAATCCTGCACTTTAAGCATCCAGCAACTCGAAAAACGCTAACAATCTGCTCGAAAATGTCACTTGGGATAGCTCTTTTTTTGCACTAATAAAAAAGATCATGGAGTTGCCTCGTTCGTTTCTACACGCACGTACACAAGCTCAAAGTGTGCGGGATATTAATATGGCGACTATTTATACTAATGTCAGTGCTTTTTTCGTTTTTCGTAATTGAACTGAATTAAGAATATGTTCAAATGTGTTCTCCCAGCGCGCATTCGCACAAAATACAAGGGTTTTACTGAAAATTAACTGTTTTCGTTGCGCCAATTTCTTCACAATATCACAACAATTTGGGTGTTTTTTGGGTGTGCGGCACTCATAAATAATTACTTGAAATATCATAAAAAATTATCGTTTTAAAGAGAATTTAGGAAACACATCTAAAATTAATCAATCGGAGTCAGCATCCGATACAAAATGTAAACAAACAAACTGAACGAGCAACAGTCAAACCGAGGCATCTTCTGCATACTTTCATTTGTCAATTCCTTAGGCTTGCATCGACCTGTATCCTATATGGACTTTGATAAAAAAAAACATGCTATGAGACCACCTGAACTACATACACTTTGATTCTAGATTCCATCACCTGATCTTTTTATTGTACCTTTAACACTACCTTGTTTGGCCATGTTTTCGAACAGGTACTCGAATCTAATTCTAGTTTAGAGACTGAAATAATCTAGACTGAAAATCACAGGCCACACAGGTTTTGTGTGTGGTTTTATATGGAGTGTTGAGATGAGATCAGCCTCCAACTGTCAAACTCCATATAAAAAAGTTGACTAGAAGAAACGTACTGTGCAGTAAAATAGGTATTAAAAGTAAAGTGTAATAATTTCGAAGTTTAAATTAATGCAATTCCATACTTCACATGGAAGCAAAAAAAAATCCTAGCAAAAAAGCGGTGCAACTCTGTTGTCATTGGCTCAGTGTCAACGATTTTTTTCATCAGCACAAATCATTCCAGCAACTCGCTATTACTACCCTTCGGAGAATCTCCCTCCTTCCGGCCTTACATGTGTACCGAAAGGATCAACAAGTACCGGACAACGGTCACGAACCACGAAGACGAGAAAAAAGGGGACTGATTAAGTACTTCGTACACGGCGCTACCTTAATACCTGCCATCCATCCGTAGACAATACCCGTTCGATCAGAGGGGGAGGGGAAGGGGGGGACTTTTTTGTATTGCTTCACCTGGGTCCGTTTGCGCCACCTCCCACCACTGGAAAGGAATTAAACTGGAGCAAGAACGAATCAAACATCACGCCTGGCGGCGCGACGATGCCATCAGCAACCACCCACAGGTACAGGTAGTAAAGATGATATTAAAAACTTGTGCATCAAATCGTGCAGTAAATATTGACGGTCGTCGGTGTTCCTTTTTTCGCGTTTGTTCCCGTTTCTGTCTACACCTTCATCGCTGCCCAGGGTTTACCGTGGTGACCGATTTTCCGGCGACATTTAATACGCTCGATAAAACCGCCGATATAGACTACTTACGATTGCCATTTATTCTGTGCACACAGTGCGTTTGTTGCCGTGGAGCGTAGTGGAGCATCATTTCCATCATTTCATGGATTATATTTTAACGACGCTGTCCTACTGCATGCTGCATGCGAACACGCACTGATAAAAGATCTAGGACATTCAATGGGCACCGGGGGGGGGGGGGGGGGTTAGCCGTTGCGTTGTGCCATTACAATAAAAATCTATTTCCGGCTAAATGTACCTCACACCGATCGGTCAAGTGTGCTGGACAGTTCCCTGGACGTCGCTGGATTTAGTAATTCAAAAATATCTCCCCACCATTACAGGAGATATTCTGCATCGTGGTCCGTATTGTGCCTCGTAGCATCATGTCTTGCCAATGGCATGCCACAGACGCAGTGCAATTTCAACTGCACGACATACGACATCCACCTAATAACGCACCTTCAATGAAGTCATCCCCAAAGGTACGTGGTTTCGTTGACAAATTATCCTTATTTGCCCAAAACACAAATGCGACTGGCGTATCGCTGTATCGTTTTGCCCCTACCGCAAAACCGCCGTGCCCGAAGTACTCCGGGCGAGGTGGACGCCAAGTGGAAACGTTGACAAGCCGTGAAATAGCTCCCGATCTCCCTCTCTTTTTGTCTACATTGGACGAAAACTTGCCCCAGCGTCATCTATTTCCCGTTCAATTTTCGAACTGTCACCCCGGACAGGGTGGCGTAGGGGACCTACCACACTCCCACTGCCTTACAAATGCATGTGTGTGTGTGTGTGTTTGTGTGAGTCCACACAATACCCACGCGATCATTGTCACGCCGTCCGAAGGTCCGTCCGGGCGTCCAGGGGTGAGGTTTTCTGTGTACATTTTTATCACCAAGCTATAATTTATTATGATTACAGTTTGAATGTTTCAAATTAATCTTACTTGCCCGGTCCGGTGCGGAGCCGTACCAATCACGGGCCGGACCCGACATCATCACTCCGACACGTTCTTGTCGCTTTGGTGTGAGTTCAACACAGTGGCGGCAAATAATAATAGCCCCCAGGGCAGGGTTGGGGGGGAGGGGGACGTTACCGAGCGGTGGGTACATTCTTTGAAATGTGTATATTTTTGTCCTCATTCGTATGATAATGAAGGGAGGCTGAGATATGTAGCACTGTACTCTGGAATAGAGGGCCTGTAACTGTGTCTTCCATCTTCCCATTGCACCATCAACGGTCCAGCTTTTATGTTTATGTCACAGTTCGTTGGCTTAACAATCTTTACGGACATTAAATTGCAGTACAAGAATTTCTTACCAATTGACAGTTGAGTAAAGACCCCACCGGACGCGCAATCGTTCAAACACCAAAGCCTACGAAACGGACATGCAACAGGTTAGCCATCATGGGTCGATCTATGTATAGCGACTTTGCTTTGCTACTTACCCGCATGTCGGCCTGTTTACACCATTCGGTACCATTCCGGTCACGTTTTTCCCGTAAGACAGCATTTCACCGCTGTTTGGCGTGGCGTCCACCCGCGAGGGTGGAAAGATTTCTGAACAAAACAATTTTACTAGATCCCCTGCGTACGAACCTTTGCCCCGTTTGGGTAGGAGTTTCCCTCTTCTTAGCAACATCCAAGTAGGCCAGCCAGCGCGGTTAGTTGCTCGTTCGGTGGTAGGAAAATTCATGCTCAGCTCCTGTGTGTTTCACCCGGTGATGACAAATAGGTGTGCGCGTGTGTGTGCGTGTGAGTGTGACAGTGTTCAGTCAACCGGGTGTGCATAAAACGGCACACGCTCTAATCTTGTCAAATCACACGTGGACACATTGCTCTGAGGTTCGCCTGGTTTACTTTGTTAAAATGGAAATAAAAATTGATAATATGCGTTCGGCCGTAGGTGTGCGTCGTGTGGGTCGTTCGAACTGCTGCACGACAGCATGATTGAGATGCAAATCGAATTTGTCGAACCTTTGCCGAACCTTTTCTGTCAATCTTGGGTATGTGTGTGTGTGTGTCAAATGAAGTCAAAAATAATGAAGATAAAGATTCACTCTTTGTTCGAAAACACGCGTTGGTGTGTTTTGTTTCAAAATCGTTCAACAAAAGTAGAGAAAAAAAACCGGAGCGTCTCGGTGAATTCATTAATTTTAATTTTCAATCATCCGTAACTAGACAGGTTTTTACAATTTGACACGTTTTTGTGCTGCCATTGAGAGAGGCTGTGGCAGTGATATTATTTTGAGATCAATAAATATGTCAAGTATGAACGATCAATTGATCCAGCAAACCGAAGTTAAATTTATCCGTTGGAACTGCATAATGAATTCATTCTTCACCTGCAGGTTGGTAGTAGTACTTATACTTTGATACTACAAAAAATGAATATTTGGTATGTGATCACTGATTGTTTATTATACTTCATATTGCCACATGAACATATTTGTATGGAAAATTTGGTCTAATACAATGTACAGCATTTTTCCGGCAAAGGTAAGATCTCGGCATTGTACCGGCATCCGTTGAGTGCAAGGACATATGGGGTCAAAGTTCCTTCTGAGCATCTTCATCTCGATTGCAGCTAAGAGGGTTTCGTCAGTCCATATCTCAGAGGCGTACCAGTGAGTATTGGTGCTATAAAGTTGCGATTTTGTCCCAACTTAAACCGTTCCGACAGGTTATTCCAGGCGAACTGCTTGCTCAAGATTTAGAATGGCTATAGTTTGCAACTCAGACTCCATTGCTGTTTTTTGGTGCTGACCTTTAACCGAAGGTAGGGAAAATTTTGGACGACTTCAAAAGCACGATAACCATGAATCCACACGTTATTCTTACGTAAATCGGGATTTGTTTTACTTTATGCAAAGACTAATTCGATGCTTACCAAAGTATTCAAGTAAAAACCTAGTTGCCCATCGACAGTTGCCTTTAATAGGTAAAATATGATAGATAAAGTGGATAAAATTTACATTTTCAATTTATTGGTTGACATGTCTGAACAAAATAATCCCATTTTCGAATAAAAATTTTAATCACATCGTTGGTAGTTTTAGTAACAGAAAACCCATTTCCTATCGCATCAAAATCCTTCCACAGGTGCATCTGACATCGACACCACTGTCTTTGACAATATAGCCAAAAAGAAAACGAGGAGGATAAAAAAAGCACAAAAATTGCTTGTCTAACTCAGACTTTCTACCAATCCGGCCGGTGCAGCTGGAGCAAAGATTCCACTTTTCCTTAACAACAACCTGTTCATTACACCGCATTCACACAGCATGGTACCATGGGCTTGCGTCTTCACAACTCAGGCTCAGGCCCAAGACGCTCCCGACCCAGGGCCCGCACAATGTCTCCTTGTCGAACATCATTGCAAGCCATCTTGAAGGCTTAATGCCCGCATCACAATGCTTGTACAGCACTCGAAAGTGCGTCCACGGTGTGCTGACACAGTGTGGTCCTCTTTATTTTTTTTTTTGCTATTTTGGTTTTGCTCAGAGCGCATACCACCCGTTCGGTGCGGAAGAAGGAACTGCTTCTTCCATCCGAGAGGAGCGCAAAAAAAGGGTATCATCTTCATCTTGCATTGTACCGTGCTGACATCATTATATAATTGAGGCATTAAATGAACTGAGAGTGCTATTGACGTTTTCATTATTATCGTTATAAAGTATTATTATTGTTTCCTGCAGCAGAGTGGTAGCGTCTTGCACGCGCATCGGAAACGCAGCGGCAGTCGATTGTGCAAACGCAACAAACAAGAAAGCACCCAAACCAGCACCAGGCGGTAAGAATGATGGGTGAGAATGATGTTGATGGCAAATAAATGGGAAACAATCAAACGAATGCGATGGCATAGCGATGGAAAGTTGTGAATTAATGTCGAAACAACAAAGTGAGATAGTTTAATGTGTTGTTGTTTTGGCTTTAATAGGAAGGATAAGGATGCCATGAACTAGCCACTACCACTGACAAACGTGGAAATTGTGTTAAATAAATACGGAAATGAGCACGAGACAGTGAAAGTCAACCGCTGCCCAGACCAGAACCCATTACAGAAGGTAAGCTTCTAACGGTTGTTGTTATCTTCACACTATCAACGTGTCTCTATCAACCTTTTCCTCTCCTAATCATTAACAAAGCCATTTCGGTTTAATTGATTTATACTAATGGCATTCAGAATGTGGAACCAACTGTCAACTCATCGGCCCCAAAAGGCCCGAAACCGTTCTGCTGTCTCTTGCCAACTGCTGCCCCAAAAGCTGCCAGCTGCCCGGGGCCTAACAATAATTATAGCCTAAAACCGGGATACACCGGATCGAAAGACACCTCCAGGGGGAAGGGGAGCATTCACGACGCATCGGAGGCGCCCCCGTCGGCGTTGTTGTCGTACATCACAACGTACAAAAAATTAATCCAATTAAGGCGCAAGCGTAAACGCTTAGTGCGAGCACATAAAGTCCTCGTCCGGTAATAAACGGAAAAGGGAAATGCTCGTGGAGCACGATTTATGGGGAGTCCAGAGGACATTCGGTTGGAAGGTTGATGGCTTGTAATCCTTCGGCGTGGCGTAGGTAGGTAAGAGTCTTCAAGCACTCTGTTCCGTCCTATACGCACCTAAACGCAACGGAAAACGATTGACCTTTTTCGGTGGCGGGGGAGGGGGGGGGGGGTTGTTTTTCTGCAACCTCATTGCCATCCAGCATCACCTCCAGAGTGTTTTACGTGTGTGTGTGTTTGGATTGGAACTGCCCATGAGCTGTGAGATTTTAAGGTTGTTTTAGGACGGTTCGGTATGTTTTAAGCACCAACAATCAAGGCCATTCGTGATTTGGAGATGAGTCTGGTCGTTCGCTTTAATGCACCACGGATTAGCTATAGCTTCGATGGAAAGGGACTGTAGAGAAGGTGTATGTTGGTTTACAGTGAAACATGAAACAAAATAATACTAGCAAAGTTCGCTAGAAGATACATAAACACAAATTGATATGATAATAAGTTAGATTAGGAGGTTGTCGTCTGTTCGATATGAACTGCTCATCGATTAGTATCAAATATAAAAGGTTTATTCAAACATTCAATTGCTTCGTAATCATGAATGGTTACTAGCGGTTTAAAATATTCGCTTTTGTTATTAACACAATAATGCTCTTCTAAATGTAGTTCAATATCAAAGAAACAATTGAGCAAGGTTCCACGAAATATGGCAGTTTTAGATTTTTTTTTTAAGAATATTTTTGACATGTCATGTCTGTTTTCATAAAAATAAGTACCAAAAATGAGTTTTCTGTGAGTAATTTACCAACGGAAGGCCAAATTTTGCTTATCTGTCTGAGTGAAAAATCGACTTCAAATCAAGCACATTCTTCTGGGTGTGGGTTGACTACAGCACATTAATCAATATTTTCATAAATCAAATTTATACATTTTTTACGATCAAATTACGCAACAAATCAATATTATGACAGTAGTCCTTGCTATTCACATGAAAACAGCTTCAAAACTAAGTTCCATTGCTATTATACACTGTTTTTTAGGTATCTTTGTTTACCACCACTATAGGAACACAATACGACGACTGTAGGAATCATATCACCATGATAGGTACAACGAAGCAGTCACAAAAATATGTATTTATTCGTAAATTTGATGTGTTTTATGGTAAAAATGGTTGTGGTTGGGAAGATAAAACATATTCCAATTGCTATGTATTAAAATACTCATAAATTTTCCTTCCGGACACTTTAAATCCATTACCACACATCTGCACCACTTCAAATTGTACCACTATTCGTACATTTACCCTAAATAAACATTGCCTTAAAAAAAACAATATAAATAATCACTAAAATACAGAAGATGCTACAAAACTACCAAAAAATAGCAAGAAAAAAGCAGACAAAACGATAATAACACTAAAACAATCAAAAACTATACAATAAAATAAACCAATAAATGATAATCTTTAATAAATATGCCCTGCTTTGGGGCGGTCCCGTGGTACAGTAGTCAACTCGTACGACTTAATATCATGCCCGTCATGGGCTCAAACCTCATATGGACCTCGTACTCCTATCAAGGACTGACTATTCGACTGTGTGGTTCTCAATAAGTCTCGAATCCCTGTATAGACCAGCATGACCACGTAGATCGTGACGCCAACAAGAAGAAATACCTGTTACAGAGCATCGCATTGCAGTTCAAACTAATTTCTCACCTGCGATGTTTACGTTAAATAAAATAATTCAAAACTTAGTGCATCTGTACTTAATCCTAAATTTATACCGTTGCGGGAGCTAATATGTGTAAAATCCGGCAAATTTGACCTCTGACATGACCATAGTGTCAAATTATTCGAACGGATTATGACCATAATAATGTCAACTGTGCGATGGTATGAAGTGTCACAATAAAGAACCATTCTGCTTTGGATCGTTGCTTAGGCAACATCTTCAGCGTTTCACCTTAAGTCTTCAGCCTTCAGCTCTTACGTCTTCAGTTCTTCCACCTTCAGTTCCTTAGTCTTCCGTCATTTAATTGTTTGAAAAATCAGTGGTCATTACACATGATTCAATCCTGGAATTTATACCCGCACCGGACCTTCCGGAATTGATTTTAAATTTATACCAGTACTGATAATGATTTCGATCTCTTACCGGTCCTGGAACTGGTACTAAACCACCTAACCGGCCTGGAATTGATCCTGAATTCAAACCAAATCTGCAACTAATCTAGAACCCATTATAATTATTTTCCCAGTCCCGCAGCAGTGCTTTTGGAATTGATCCTGCAACCAATACTACTGGTACTGGAATTGTTCCATTTTGTGTTCTACTCTAACAACTGTACCTGTATCTGTCTCTGTCTCGGTGCATGAACCTATAAAGTATTCACTACGATCCAGCACCATATTCTGAGGAAAACAAGAATGAAACTGAATGATTCTTTTGCAGGTCTATCAGAGCTATTCCTTCTAGAAAGCTCACCTTACTTTCTAATTCAGTGAATTGTCTTACGTGTACTTCTTTTATCTAGTTTTAAGATTCCCAGCCACTCCATTTTTGCCATATCATCAGAACCACTTTGAGTTATCGTTTCGCAATCTAATTTTTAGTTTCGCCGTCTAACAAGAAAAACACCCTTAGCTTTCACCTCCAACATCCTCCTTAATCTACTCCTCGACACCATGCTTGATCGATTGGAAACCGCTTAACCACTACAGCGAAAACGATATTTTCTTCCATAAGCTTGTGCCAATATTGTTCCTGCCCTGCAGGTGCCTTCGCGTCGGACAACTTCACGACCCACGCGATGATCTGCTCCAAAGTGCTCCAAGAACATCCGTCGCACGTACATTCTCTACTCGTTTTGTCACGCTTGTCTTGCTTTTGTGCGGAGACAGTGCGAGTGGAGTGGAAATGATGTCTTGTTGTTTTTCGCCTGCTTCACCACCATTCCTTTGCTTTCCGGTGCACCGATCCACCGGGTTGCACATCTTGGCAGTTGGCTCGCGTTCTGCACGCGTCTGTTGACTTTGGGATGTTGCAATATTGCCGGCAGCAATCGAGTGCCGCTCGATAAAGGAAACCCGGCAAAGTTCCCGTCTGCAAAGGCGGACCACACGGCAACGATGCAACTGTGTTGCCGTGTGGCTAGGGACCAGTGGCAGTGGATATTCATGTGGAGGAAGCAGCAAAAGTTCACCGCCAATTTGTCGCAGGCGAGTACACTTCCGTTCTGTGCGCTGCGTGGATGCGGCGAAAGGATAAAGCTTTAACCGCAACCAGAATGTAATGGCGTCAGCAAACGCATTCTAGTTGGATTTTGGGGAAAAGGGGAAATTCCACAGCGGTGTGAACGGTGTGCAATTTCCGATTGTTTACGCGCACGAAATTGATCGACAAAAATTGTGAATACAAACGAAAGCAATCGCGACGCCGGATGGTGGAATAGGATCAAATTGACTAGCTAGTTGTAGTTTCAAATACTGTTGCGCTGTAAGTGCAAGCTTCCCAATAATGCTGCATTCATTCATTTACATCAAATAATGTTTTAACATTTACATTGTAATATTATTACAAATCAGTCTTTTACTGTACGTATTTGTTCCATTTTTTGGACATGGTTTCACAGCTTTGAAAATTTTTCAATAGCATTTAATTAAATAGTAACGAGAACATTAACGTTTGCATAGCACTAGCAGGTATACAAAATCAATTAAAAAGGCTACATATTAAAAGCAGTGTGCAAATGCACTCATTCATTAACAATTTATTTGCAAATTGAATCATTTAAATCATCTCAAATTCAGAACCCGATTCATTTAGATTCACTCAGATTCGCTAGGATAATTTAGATAATATTCAGAATCATGCTAAGTTCAGGAGTGTCTTTCATTTTTATCTTTAGGGAGATTTCTTTTCATTTTTATTTATTAAGTTTTATTTTTTTATTTATTGCTTAATTTTTATTTGTCAAATTATTTATTTTATTTATTTATTTTAATTTTAATTTTAAAAAATTTATTCGTTTATTTATTTATTTATTTATTTATTTATTTATTTATTTATTTATTTATTTATTTATTTTTTTTTTTTTTTTTATTTTTTTATTTATTTGTTTATTTATTTATTTGTTTATTTATTTATTTTATATGAATTTATCGATTTATTCATTTAATTATTTATTTATTTATTTATATAGTTGTTTGTTTATTGATTTTTTTATTTATATATTTATTTGTTTGTTTATTTGTTTATTTATTTGTTTATTTATTTATTTATGTATTAGTTTACATATTTATTTATTTATTGATTTATTCATTAATTCAATTTATTATTGTTATATCTATTTATCAATTTATTTTATTATTTATTAATTTATATATTTTTTTTGACCGTTCCTCCTGAATAAAAAAAATCTAGTTAGATTAAAGGTAATATTAATTTAATTCTTATTAATTTACTTTTGCAAAGTTTAATGAATAATAATTCGTCTCCCTATTTTCGTATTCATATTTGTACATATTTTTAAGGGTATTTTACTCTTGATAAATATATGCAGTGAAATATTTCACTAATAAAACTACACAAATGACAATTGTATTATAAAATAAATTTGTCAAATGAGCTTGGATACATTGCTTGATGAAAACAAAAATGCTTAGTAAAAGGTAATGCTTAATATAAGTGACCGAAAACGAGTGTTTTTTTACAAAATCTTCATTAAAAAAAACTATCATATGTATTTAACAAACATATAAACAAGAAAAATGAAATTGCTTAACTGATGGATGATCTATTATCATTTTAAGGTTTGATTCAAGCCCCTGATATATCCTGATAAAAACTTCACAGTCTCAAGTAAATTATGGAAAGCGCTTCACTCCGTCAAATGATTCCCGCCTGCCGAAATGGGCCAACAATATTGCATTCCGTCGCCGCCTCGAGGGTTTATGACATAGTCGGAACGCAACAGTTATCACCATCCCCTTAACCAGAATGCCCCCTACTACCTACTCGACAGTGATAATCGACACAACCGGAGGACGGCATCAAAATGCTAAACTAAAATAATTTCCAAATTTAACGAACCGAACGATGGAACATCACCATCACCAGCCGGACCAAATCGGTGTGTACTACGCCCGAAGTACGACGCCAGCCAGCGTTGACTGTTTAGAAGCGCACACAAAACGGGACCAAGTGTTTCTCTCTTTCTCTCTTTTTCTAACTCTATCTCTCCCCTTTTATCTCTCTTTCTCTCACTCTCTTTGTGCTGTACACACTACCGGGAAGCTGTGCGAACCGGAACACTTTACACACACCCCACAATTGTCGATATCCATGTCAGTGGAAAGCTGTGAACGCCGGTTCCTGCAAGCTGTGGCTGTGTGCATGTGTTGGCACCCTCCGGTTGGCGCCTGACTGGCGATTCATTATCTCCGATGATGCTGAATTATAATTTGTAACCATTTTCCTCGCCTATAAAAATAGCGTGGTGGAAAGTGTTGTGCCTTTCGCTTTCTCACTGTTACATCCTTCGGCCACCCCTCGCCGTCTGTACTTTCGAGGCAGCATACCACCCCCCCCCCCTTCGTCACTGCCTCCCCATTACACCGTGTGTGCGTGTACCGCGCGCGTCCAGAACGTTAGATACACACATGAGTGTGCGCGTACCCGAACCCCTTTCGAAACCCTTTCAAAGGGGGCGGTTGGCACCAACCAGTTTGTGGTTGATGCGACTCGCATGAATGCACCTAGTGAAAGTGTGCCGGTTTTGTGGCCGATAAAGGCAAACACTACAGCAACAAGCAACAATACAAAGAACGCTGCACCCGGAGCGTTCGAGAGGCTTCGATGGCGAAGCTGATGTGTTACTACAGTGTTTCCTATTGGTTTGGGGGGAGGAAAACAGAACGGAGAAAACCTAGAAAATCCTTTCGAGATCATGATGACATCCTCCTTCCCGAGTGGTGAGGATGTATGCATGTGTATGTGCGTGGACCGTTGCCGCCAAACTGGAGACAACTCTACTCCTCGTCCCTTTTTTTACACTAATAAACCACCTCTTAGGGTTCAAAGGGGTGTGAAGATTGGGTATGTGTAGGGTGTAACACCTAAGTGTTTTGTTGTAAATGTGCGTGGGCTGTAAGGTGTAGTGAGGCAGGAAGCTGGCAGTAGTGTTTTTGACGTTGTTTGATGCAAATATTAACGACTCGTGTGTTATTTCAAACTGAACTATGCGCAGTTAAGCATGAGCGCCTAAAGGTATGCAATACAATGTTTGGTAATGTACTGAATATTATTGATTATTGAATATTTTAACCAAAACGTTGGACTAGTCCCGTAATACAGTGATTAAATCCTAGCCAGGCTAGGTTTGACTAGGGTTTTTACTTGAAATATGACGAAGAAGTACCAAAAATACAATAATTTCACTTAACAATAACAATTGAAGGTGATTTGCCGCCTTAAAGTATGCAATTAAACATTGTTCTAGAACAGTGTACTATTTGTCTCAACAAATCATTTTTTGATATGTAATATGGTTTTCAAAACAAATCAAAATTGTTTGAAATATAGAAAAAAAATTTATAAAAACAAAGCGTTCATAGCACATTTTCTTCGGAGAATTTAAGCAATATTTTTTATTCATTTATCGGAAATAACCAGAGTTCGATTGAATTCTTGATTGATTCTTGCTATCTACTATGAAATTCTTCGATAACTCACATTCAAAAACAAGTTTGAAGTTCATCAATTATGTTTTAAAAAATTTTACACATTTTTATACATTTGTATTACAGTTTTCTTGAGGAATATAGCATTTTTTATACACTTATCACACTGTTGCGAAAAAAAACACAGCTAAGCCATACAGAAGACCATATTCAATGTGCCCTTTCTCACAAATGTACAATCTATTTAATTCGCTTTTAACAATAATCTGCTAAGTATTTCATCCTTTAGTAATAATCTTCTCATCGTACGGTACATACCTCATTCTTTTACTTCGAACAAAAGTGCATTCCTACACACAAACGACTGTCCTTCGGCCGGCAGCCCATTTGCAGGCGTGTGGAAAGCGTTATTATGTAATTTACTGTTATTTTCTCACTTGCCTTTTCCTACAATGTAACGAAAGCGGATCGAGCGTTAAGCTCGATGGTGCCGTGCACTTTCTTGAGCACCGCAGGTTGCAGGTTGATCAGGCAATTGATTAAATTATCGATTGTGTCTGTTGATGAAACGCTAGTTAGAAACTTAATTCCACCGACACTCAACCGATTGTCGCTGCTTTGTTTTCCATTTCTTTTAATCAACTGACATTTGAGCCCGCGTCCGACATTGCCTGTTGACACACGTTGATTATCACCACTGTAGGTGCAACGGTTTGAGAGAAAAAACAAGTCATTCTGCAGATCCAATTAAGTGGAAAGTAATTAATTTGCTGCAGTAGCGTAACACACCCCATCCAGTGCGATATTACAAGAACAATGGTGTTATTTTCTATACAGTACCTGACCATAACTGTTGCTCGTTGCACGTGTTTTTCAGTTTGAATTTGTTTATATCATGTTACTATTTTTAATTTCCTTTAAGATAAAATAATTTGAACCAAGTAAAGTTGAATTTACTAAAGACGAGTGAAATTATGCCGACCTTTCGCATGTAACGAAAGAAAGAGAGTAATAGATGCCCTCGAGACACGAGATTAGTGCCGAGGGAGCTAATTTACTTCGGCGGACAGGCGTGAAATGTGAACCCCCGCAGCAGTTGTCAGCATTTTTGGGGTAAGTGATACGCTTTTTCGTCCACAATTTGCCAACCAACCGACCGACCCAGCGATCTCAATCAACGAGAAGCGACAGGACGGCCGTGACAAAACGACACGATTAACGAATTTCAAATAGGGGTCAGATATTTAAAATTAATGAATTAATCACCTACTAACGAGGACGTTGGCACGGCCATTTTCAGTTAGGGAACAAGCGGCAGCGTTTACTTACAAGCGCACAGACATTTCCAGTCCCTAATGAAATTAACAAACATTTGGAAGGTGTGCACTAATGTACAAGCCCTATTCGATTAAACCGTACGACTAATTTCAAACCAAATTTCTGCTTTTTTCTCACTGCCTTCGATAGGATTTTGTCGGATTAAAAGGGAAACGAAAAGTGTTGAAAGAAAACCCTCTCGTAAGATTGGTGTTGGAGATTCGAAACATTTTTCAGTAAGTTTTCAGACGTTTGGAGCGAGTTCAAGTTTCATATGACAATTTTAAATGAATATGAATATTACAGCTGTATTTCATGTACACAGTATTTTGAATTTAATCATTGATTGTTTGGTCGTATTTTGTTCTATTTTTATTCTATTTAATTGTTGTAATCTATTGTGTATACATCTGAACTAGTTTCACAGGGTTTCCACGATTTTTTGGTTGGTTTCTATGTTTTTTGGTGTGTTCCCACGATTTTTTGGCCGTTTCCCAGAATTTTTTGGTTCAATTGTATTGATATTTAATCGTACGATACCAATAAATTATGGGAACGAACCAAAACTCTATGGGATACGATGAATAAATCGTGAGACGAGCCCAAAAAATGATGAAATCTTACCAATAAATCGTGGGGAACCCTGTAAACAACATTGATCTTTTTGGAATGCCAATTGCATACCTTCAGGTGTTTAGCAAGATCGTTAAGCAGGAAATGTTCAAATTCCTCAAAAAAGGGATAAACGATGAGTTTGAGCGTATTTCCAATTCATTTTAAGATTTTATCTGCTTGATTACAGTAACACAAACTAAATATAAAAATATTCCCTATGACCTAAACATCAATATTGATCTAAATATACTGATTTGCATCACGATAGCTTCCGATGCATTAGACGCTAATGGGGGTTAATTTGAACACAGAACGAAGTCATTTTTAAACCATTTATTTCACTACCGTTAATTTCCACTGAATAGCCAAGTTTCTAAAACAATTCTCAAGATATTTTAGCTCTTACCACTATAAGTTCACCCACCCAGTACAGTCAGACGGCGCAGCAAAACCCCCGGAGCACCGTTGCACAAAACAGTAAATCGTCCATTGTTTGACGTCATTCGAAAGCTCAACTCGTAAGACACCCACTCGCGCGTCACGCTACTTACATCGTGGCGATGGCGGGTAACGGCCCTGGCCTAAGCCCCGTACAGCCGGGCCTACACGAACAGCGGGCGCAAGCGTTTGTCTACCTTTTTGGCTCACAGCACAACACACAGACTCGCACGATGACGGTATTCTTATTTTCCATGGGCTCCTTAGAATGGAGGGTGGGAAGCAATTCGGGAGCGAGCATCACTTTCGCTCACACACGCCTTATGAGAGCAGGTGTATGTGTGCGCGTATAAGCATGCGGCATTGCTTGGCACGCTTCAAATCTCATTATGAACTTTTCAATACAATTTCTGTTGCCCCTTTCAATATGATCGCCATCGCTGTTGGGTGATTTTATTTTGTTTTATTTTGTATTCTTTCTCTCCCTTTCTCTCTGCTAGATTTCCATCCATTTTAAATCGATGAAAATGTTTCGCCTTTACATCTACTCCTACTTCAACCCAACTCCTCTCGATTGGGCGCAAATGATAAAAGCGACCGTACAATACGACCTCTTCCTCCACCAAAGAAGGGAACGGGGGAAAACCCGGATCAAGTTTTGCCGCTTTCTATTCATAGTATTTTTCTTATCACGCCAGCACCCCGTGCCCGTGACGCGAGCTCTGGCGCAGCTTTTCTCGTTGATGCGTTATTATTGTTCGACCCACCGGCACGGCATGGGAATATCCTTTCGCGCTGGTAAAACGAACCGACGGGAAAGCGGCCCATCTCCCTGGCCCACCCGATACTCCGATTATCCGAGCTGAAACGGGCTTTCTTCATCAACACAGCGACGGTTATGAAGTGTGCGGTTAGTGGCATGATGCACCCCGCCTTCGGGTCGAGTCGCGTCACGATGGGAGGTGAATAAAAATCAAAGAAACGTATAAAAAATAACTAACCAGCCCGGCACTGGCTGGTGCGAGGGGGAAAGAAATTAGAAACTTCATAAATCTGCACATGAAAAGTGAGACTTTCCGTTCTGTGTGCGTTGTGAAAAAAGTTGCTCCTTTCGGTTTAGCGCAAGGGAGTTTCCGTCGCTCGTATCCTCGCTGCAGCCACTGCTGCAGTCACTCCCTTATAGTTCGGCTCCGGTGACGTGAGTGTTAGTGCAACGACGGTGAAGTTGAATTGATGTCTTATGAGATTAGCTTGCGTGAGTCAAATACTGAACCGACGAGGTCGGGTCGGCCTGAGTCGTTTATGGCTTTGATCGAATGTATTAAGTTATGAAAATTCGACACTCAATTATCGGTTCGTTGGACCGAGCGGGACCGTGGTAATTGAAGTAGCGCACCCAAGTGCTACTGAAAGGAGAGACTGCTTTCTCTGCTAGTTCGTATTAAGCGTTTGATTTAGCAACACTAAACAGAGCAACTTCCACTTTAACAAATATATGAATAAATTGTTTTAAATAGTGAATAAGTCCTTTTTTTGGGTAGTAGAACGCATTAAAGAGTTGATTTGTTATTTAGATTGTTTAAAATTTATTGCAATTAATTAACTTGAAAAGGAAAATTATATAATGCTACTAAATCGTGTAGCTGTGTTAAGGCCAAAAAATAGAGCATAAATGCATTGAAAGCGCCTAAAAGTGCTGAGTGGTTGTATCCTTGCCTCTTAGCTCTTAGCTAGATACAATGTTTGCAGATTGCATTGCATACCTTCAGGCGTGTAACAAGACAAGCTAAAGGAAGGCAAATAGTTATGCCTCAAAATCATGAAAATTGTAGATAGTACGCAGTAAAAAAACGGTTTATTTAATAAAAATGGAGTGAAATGGGTAATAAAATAAAACGACTCAAGAACGACTGTCAAGAAAGCACTTTTAATTTGCCCACCAGTATAATTGTTGCTTTTGGCTTAATTCTGGTTTGAAAAAAGTTTCTTAATTTCATTTCAGAATTTTGAAAAGCTTGCGCTCAATTGAAAACCTCACTATTTGTGACTAAAATTACACACTGCTCATTACCCTCCACTAGCAGCATGCTAACTACGAAATGTCCCCCTACCGCAATCAAAGGCAATCGGTTTACAACAAAACCCATTCAAAACAATCCCTAGCCAAACGAATTCGGGTTTTGATTATTATTATTCCACAAGGAGCTTCCCACCCGGCCCTGTTCTATCTGCACTTCCCAGTCACCAAAGCGGCCAACATCAAATAGTTATCGTGTACAGCCTTTCTTCTCCTCGGTGGCCATTCTTGTTCAGCATGCGCCACAGTAGTCATGGAATGGTGAAGCGAGGTGGATAATTTTCCTACGATTGTCATCAATCATGCGTCCCGGCCGTGCCGTCCGATCACAACCAACATCCAAACCAACAGCACTGCTAGCACTGCCGCAATCAATTAGCACTGGGCACCATGGGCAAACCGCACCAAAACGGACACTGGATCGCTAATTAGCATCGAACAATGAAGTTTCAATTTCACAATAATCGACTTAGCAGGGATTCAATTTCTCGACCTCACAATACCGCTCCCCTTTCGCCCGTTTTGGTTCTTCCCCCTCCTATTCCTCCATGGCGTAGCTACATTCAAACATAACTAACCCCTTTTAACCAACCCGAAACTGAGGGCGAGAAGCATACTAAGATTTAGCCAAACAACGTCACGATTGATAATGTCCTTTGGTGCCATGGTGGTGATGGAATTTGGGGAATTAATGAATCACAGGCAAGTAAACAGACGGCTCGAAAAAGGGTAGCAGGGTGTCACCGTAGTGTAAGGATTCGCTGCAGCCTCTCTAGGTGACCGATTATTAAACCAGCGCTGGTAAGGGTAACAGATTTCTTGTTAACAAACCATTTAACACTGTTTTGATGGAAGCTTTCGGTACTTTTTGTGTTATAAAACATAATACTGATACAAACACTATGTGCTCACGAATTTAGTTGGTTTGATATGACACTATATTTTGCTCAGAATTTAATCAGAACTTGTATGACGTCTTTACTGTTTGATTGTCTGTCTTTAAGGTTTATTCTTCTCTGTGTTGCAATCTTTTACCCCTACCTAAACCAATTTCCTTTCATTATTGTTGTATAGTTCCTGTTATAACAACGAAGCCCTAGTAAAGCAATCACATCGATTCATTTGTTAACTTGTACTTAGTAGTTTTTGTTCAACAAAACAGCTTCCGAGGCTCACAGTGAGACAAACATTTGTAAGACAAACCAGTACGCTAGGATAATCGATTCCTTTTTATGGCTTCGTTTGCTTGCATGTTTAAGTGGGAGGCTTTAATTATAGCTTCTAATAGTACCCGAATGTTTGTATTGTTTGTTTTTGTTCAACTGATTTTACTCACTAACGTGATGATAGTTCTGATATTACATACATAAATGAGATAATTTTAATATTAAGTATCATGTTTATTAGGACAACAGCGTCATGTTTGCATAACTTCAGGAGCTTATAATCTGACCGTTAAATTAAGGCAAGTACAACATGAAATGTAGGCTAACTTATGATTGGTGATTTTTGTACCTTTTCATTACTAGTTAGTATTTTGACATCTAAAAGGCTTTCCTAAGGCTTACCAACGATTCATGGAGCGATTGCCAGAATTTTTGGATCATTTTTATTGATTTGGAATGGGAAGATTTTTTTAAATCCATAGAATCAATCCAAAAATCTATGCGGTACGGTGCATGTAATGTGAGCCGAACCCAAAACATTAGTGGAACTATTCTGTTAATCATGAGAAACCCTGTATCGAATTAAAACAAATCGTCTCACTTCATCCCACACATCTTTCAAGGCGCCCGCTAAAGATGTTCATTTTATCGGTCATGAAAAAGCTACAATCAATCGATAAACAATAGCATGTAATCACTATTTTGCTCACAACAAATGGGAAAACGATGTCACACGCTCCTAATAACTGCCGTACCGAGGGCAAACCCTCAACGCGAAACCATTGTCGACTCTAAATAAAAGACTCATTTACCACTTTGACTACCGACCGTACTAATCGCTTTGTGCGAGCAGTTTTGGTCAATTTTATGTTCGTCTAGCATTATGGCTCGACCGCTGAACGTGCCGGCACTAGCCGGTGCTGGTAGCTGGTAAGCTACGGTGATCACGGTGGTGAAATGGTTTAACTCTATTACCCTCGCCCGTACACTTACGGTGCTCCGGTTGCATCTTTTAATTGCGTTAGTTTTTCAATTTCACTACTCCATCATCACAGGCGAAACCCCAGCGGCCGGGATGGATACAATATTGAATTTTACATTCACCACCTGATGCTTCGAATGCATCCCGGGGAGCATCGGGATGCATCGCTGGCGTGAAATATGTTATGGTGGTGTTGGTTGGTGGTGGGTTGTATCGAAATGCTGACGAGCTAACGAATCGAAGCATGCCGTGCTGCAGCAGCATTCTTTTGTTGCTGTCCGACTACTCGCTCACTCGTTCAATGGAAAAAGCAGAGGAACGGAGCGAGAATTCTGTCAAAACAGCTTTGGAAGTGCCAGTGGCAATTTAATATTTCATTTTTCCACAAATGTTGCATTTATGGTGTTTAGCAAAGCTTTCTTCAACGGAAATGTTTTACTTTAAAATAGAGAGCGTTGCATTATGTCTGGAGTGGATCGCTGGATTTTAACGTTTGAACGACTCCAGTTGTAGATTTGAATTGATTTTGCTGGAAAGAGACTGAATTACTACTGAGTGTGCTCTAAATTTTGTTCGAATCCTATCTTATTCAACCTCTTCAGATGCGGGAGCATGTGAGGGCAGTACAGTAGTCGACTCGAATGACTTAATAACATGCCCGTCATGAGTTCAAGTCTAGAATGAACTCGTCCCTCCGTAGGTCTTTGACTGACTAAGCTAACCGGCTGTGTGGTACTGTATAAATCTCGAAATTCTGTATAGGTTTGTCCTCGTAAGTTGTTACGCCAAGTAGAAGATGTGGGGTCAAATCTGATACAGTGGCTGGTATTATTGAATCCGTTCGTAGCGGGAACGTACGGCGCTCACCTGAAATTCTAGGGATGGCAACACATTTCTTGAGACCGCTCCTACAACACCGCTGCGAATAACTGTAGCAACCATCTAGTACGTTAGGAAAATGAGTGTCGGGGCGTACGCCGCCCCTACGAACGGATTCAATAATACCAGCCATTATTTTTTCTCTCTTTCTGAAGAATTGTTGTGTCATAAAAAATGTTCGCAAAGCTAACGATCAGTCAATAATCTACCGCTACCAACATTCTATTATTGGGTTTTTCAATATTTTTTGAGTTCCCAAATGATTTTGAGTACGTCTTACGAATGATTGACACTTTCTCACATGTGCTTGAATCATTCCACGATTGAGCAACCATTCCCCAAAACTGTGATAGCCGGTCTCACAATTTATTGACTTGAAACATCTTCTTATCCTTCTTCTGCTTCTTATTTGGCACAACAACCGTTGTCGGTCAAGGCCTGCCTGTAACACTAGTGGGACTTGGCTTTCAGTGACTTATTGATGACCCTTAGCAGGATAGTCAGTCCTACGTGTAGCATGTTGTGAAGTCGTACGACCAGACCGGATCGACGTCGAGACGACCAGATTATAAGAATAGAATACGCCTGATTGAAACATATTTGAGACTCAGTCAATCAATCCTAGGACCATTTCTAAGATATACTTTATAAAGCCCTTTTAAGAGGTGAAGTGATATCACACTATCGCTCAAAGTATTAAAGCTGCAACGAATATTTCACTGAACGATATTGAATAAATAGAAAACGTGTTGATTTTCCATATGCTTTTATTCCTTAACCACGGCTGATCCAGCCTGCAATGAGGTCAAAAATAAATCTAGTCAAAATTGACACGCGTCCCTGCGGGTTGGCCTTCAGCTCAGCCTCAATCTCAGCCTCGGATTTGGAACTAGCAGTCTGCTGTCCCTGAGTTCCCTGAGATGCCTGTGCCTGAGTGTTCGCTTCCTCGGCAGACTGTGGGTAGGCCTGGCAGATGCACACCACCGCAAACAGAGCCAGCAGCACAAGAACGAACTTCATGATGGCGGTTGTAGATAGAGCGTTGGGTACTAGTCAACTGATGATCGTTCGAAAAGTCCGTGCCTTTGCTTTTATACTACATCCAGCAAGTGAAGATGTCCTCCAAAGCGCTCAACAGCTTAGCGACGAAGAAGAGTTTGCTCAGATGGTATGAGAAGCACCGAATTTTGCATTCGTGGATTTGTATAACGTGTTCCGAAAGATTTCTGTATCGATTTTTATTGCACGGACGCAACATATGTTGACCGAACGACCTGCGTCAATGTAAAGTAGAGAACTTGGAACAAGATCTGTTTATTTATTTTACTAGTTTGGGTTGTGTCTACACGATAGCACATATGCGTTCAATATGTCCCATTTTGTATGGCATTTGTATGAGAATTTGTAACTAAAATCAAATGGTATGATGAGAAAATTGGGGCGGTCCCGTGGAACAGTCGTCAACTCAAACGACTCAATAACATGCCCGTCATAGGTTCAAGCCTGTGCCCCCATACGTTGGACTGACTATCCAGCTACGTGGTAATGAATTAAGTCTCGAAAGCCTGTATAGGTCGGGCATGTCCGCGTAGGTCGTTACGCTAAATAGAAGAAGAAGAAGATGAGAAAAATAAATCCGATTTCAGTTTGTAAGGAAAGAAACGAGCCAACTAATGGACACCAACTCAAAAGTTGACACGTTATGGAGAATCAATTCAATGAGTTTGATCAGTATTTGCTTCAATAATGTTTGTCCGATGTAAAATCATGGTAAGACAAATTGAAAACTATGCAGGAACAGTCAATAGACGATTTTTTGTATGTTAAATAAAGTGATATCGCACTATCGTTCAGAGAGTGAAGACTGAAATGTAAGTTTCTATCGTTGCTTTAATTCCTTATCCACGGTTAATCCAGTTTACAACGAGGTTACCGACGATACCAGCAAGCGCTCCCCAAAAGCGTCCCTTCGGGTTGGCCTTCAGCTCAGCGATGATCTCGGCCTCGGTCTTGGCACTATCAGCCTGCTCCTGTCCCTGAGCTCCCTGAGATGCTTGAGCTCCCTGAGATGCCTGTGCTCCCTGAGCGTTCGCATCCTCGGCAGGCTGTGGGTAAGCCTGGCAGATGCACACCACCGCGAACAGGGCAAGCAGAACAAGAGCGAACTTCATGGTGACGGTTGTATGGTGAGCGTTGGGTACTAGTCAACTGATGATCGTTCGAAAGGTCCGTGTCTATGCTTTTATACTACAACCAGCAAGTGACGATGTCCTTCAACGCGTTTTTTTTTGTGTAAGTTTAACAGCTTTTCGGCTAAGTAGAGTTTGCTCAGATGATATGGGAAGTACAGAATTTAGCTTCCGTGTGTTTGTGTAAAGTGTCCAGAAAGATTTCCGTATCGATGTTTTTTTACACTGGCCTAACATATGTCGGCCGAACGACCCGCGTCAATGTAGAAAGCGAGGTAGCAACAAGATCTGTTTATTTATTTTAGATAAGCATTTGGACACCATACAAGATAAACAAACACAAAAACCACTCCACTTGAAAAACAGCTCTTTGCATATACTGTCTTATTCTCACAAACATTCTTTTGGATTGGGTTTTAGTAGTTAGAATTTTATTAATGCAAAATGGTATTGGTTTAGAAAAATAAAAATTGAAACGTTCCGGAGCTGATAAATAAGTCACCGAAAATTAGGATTTTTTTTAAAGAAAAAATAAACTCCATCCCATTGGAGTTAATAAAGCACAGTAAGACTTATATTAAAGAACAACAATTCTACAAAATGCAAATATTTTGAAACATATAACAGTTTGTATATTGGCCTTTAAGTTTGTAAAACAGTAGATCGATTCTAACGCATATTTCGTCCATTGCCCTTTGCTACACTTCTCCTGGCTCAAAACCATTAGTTTATGCTGTAACAGGTATATTTCCTGATTCTTTTACAACCGCTTTTTTATTTACTTTACAACGTGGCAACGTTCGATGCGGTACATCTTCAATTGTGTCATTCAACCGCCATTGGCGATTGTGTAGCAAGCAAAGAGGCGGAAGTATTCAGTGTTTAGTAGGATTTCTACACAAATCTCTGGCAGTGTGGCTGTCTGTCGTTGTAAAACCATCTATGCAAGCAAAAGTACCAGCTTACGTACCCCACATATTTGGGAAATACATGTTAAATCTGCTGTGCTAATAGAAACGTATGGAACATTTTGAAGGACGGTTTTAGTGGCGGGTTTAACGCAATCGCGGAAGGTCCATCGATTTGGGGGACCAGTGGATTTAATACAGTGGGTATAGTAGTCCGGTGAGGGTTGATGGTTGCATTCGTTTCTCTAACCGTAGCATTAGCATCGGGTCGACCGTATAATCGATTATCAGTTAACTCTTACTAGTAACGAGAAGGCAAGAATCCCGGCACACCATTTAAGGCTCAAATTGCGGCTAATTTGAATGCCAACCCGAATATCACCTCGATTGCTCGTATCTGATTCATAGCGAGTAATTTATTTGGAGGCGCTATTTCAAAATAAAGAAAAAAAACTTCAGAAGATGAAAAAATATATGAAAATATTTTCCTCTTCTTTTTTTCTCTTTCCTGTATCAACACAATAATCATTTTGGGACGTGGTACAGCCGTCCGGCTCAAGCCCCTAATAGACCGTGCTCCCGTACGTAGGACGGGACTATTCTGCTAAGGGTAATCAATAAGTCACTGAAAGCCAAGCTCCACTAGTGGTATAGGCAGGTCTTGACCAACAACGGTTGTAGTGCCAAAGAAGAAGGAGAAAAAGAAGACAGTCGTCAAGCTGCACGACTTAACAACATGGCCTTCGTGGGTTCAAACCTCATATGGCTATTCCACTACCTGTTACTTTATAAGTCTCGAAAGCCTGTGTAGACAGATACGATCACACAGGTCATTATACCAATCAGAAAAAGGAAATTAGATTGACAATTAATTAGAGTTATATAGTTTTCCAAGGTTCCAATGAGCGTTTTGCTTACTTGTGTTGTTAAGATGTTGACTTCCCGCCCAATATTGGTGTAAGTTTAGAATGAAAATCTATTTAAATTCTGCCGAAATTCTCAGTTGCCTGCCGGTTGCTTCGATATGCTTCAGGTATACAGTTAGCCCGTAGGTCAATTTTGTTTACCAAGATAGCTATGATCTTATTTGCCGGTCTACTCATTGTTGAGAACGTCTTGCTACCATGGTCAGATGGCTAATCGCTCGGCCGCCTTCTTCCAATCCTAATATACAGTAAAAAATCGGCAAGTTGTACGTCGCTCGATCTTAGTGAGACTTTCGCTCAAAGTCAATTGTATCACCGTTTTAGTTCTAGCGATGTATTGCTATAATGCGATCATCATTCACAGTAAAGCAGGAACTCGAATGCTTTCGAAACTATGGAAGCTCCACTTGATACCAAATTTCACAACAAATTGCGGCACCCTCTTGTTATTTTTGAAATGCACCGGTCGCTTACCGTTTGCTAAACGCTTGAGTCGATTAGACCACGTTTAGGAGTCGTTTAGTGGATTTGTTGCGCTTGGGATATTGCAATCAGACTGAAAGCTTGAGTCGTTTAGACCTCGTGTAGGAGCTGTTGAAGGCATTTGCGTCACTTGGGACATCACTACACCACTTTTCGTTCCACAAAGTCTTCATATAAAAAAAAACTATTCACTGATGAGTTACGATTTTTGTTCGATGAACGAAATAGCTGATAAGTATTCACCCGCCTTTTAGCATGTTCACCTTTATGCCCCGTGAATGACCGGAACATTGTAAATTTTTTCGAGTTGTTTTTTTTTTCGTAAACGATATATGCTCAAAATGGATACCGAAAACCCAAAATTTTTAAGAGCTTGGTTCGCCTAGTAACGACAAGTGTGACATTTGTGCCGTTCGAAATGCTGCTTGGGTCTTGCGAACCCACAGGCGTTACGTGCGTAACGTCACCGCAGCGCGATGGGGTAGCCTGAAGTAGCCAGCAGATCATATGATTGTCAACGTAAACATAAACACATTCGTTATTCCGCAAACCGTACCGTGACCTTGGGCCATTCGTTTCCGTTCCCCGTGAGCGTGTGTGTGTGCGTGTGTATTTCCGTCCCGCCCAGCGATGCCAAGATGGATCTGCTCGAGCTGGACGAAGATTCGCTGATGGAAATCTTTTCCTACTTCTGCTTCAACGAGCTGCTGGTGCTGTCGTCCGTCTGCAAACGCTTCCTGTACATCAGCCAGCGCCATTTGCGTAAAATACGCAACTTCGAGCTGGACTATCGAAGCGTGGCCGGGCGGGACAACTATCCCGAGTATCTGCGCAACGTATTCACCAGCCTTGGACCGACGATGGAAGCGTTCCGCTTTTCCGGCGGCTACATTATGGACGAAACGCTCAAGCAGCACATAGTGGACAATCTTGCGGCGCACTGCAGCAACCTACGGTCCCTTACCATCAACTATACGATCCTTACCGAGCAGCATCTCCGTCCGCTGGCCGTCCTACTCGCCACGCTGCACCACCTGGATCTGGGTCGGTGTGATTTGACCGACGAAAGTTTGGGTGAGTTTCTACGGTCCCGCCCGCTGCATCTTCGTACGCTTGCCATACCGGGCAATCCGAATTTGTTGGGCAAGTTTTTCAACGATTGGACCACGGCCCGCGAGCTGGAACAGCTCGATTTGAGCTGCTGCTTTTCACTGAATGTGCAAGAAATGGATGAGTTTTTAAACACCGCCAAGTGCTTGCAAGCGGTTGACGTTACCAAGAGCCTCTGGTTGGAGCGGAACAAGGACATCTTCCAGAAGGACGGTCGGTCGATAATGCTGGGCACGAGCCTGCCGGTGCTGGAGTATTACAAGGCGGGCTAACGAGTTGTAGGTACAGGGAAATTTATCTTACCTTGCAAATCAACGAAACAATTCCTTCCAAAGCGTTTTCAAAAGGCCTACCCAGAGGAGCGAGATTAAAAGCCGTCCTGCTTAGTTGGTTGTTAACTATACTATATTGGCCATTCTTGTGTGGCAGAGCCTACTCTAATGCGACAATCTCCCTCTGGCCGGCTACACAGGCATAGTAGATCCTACGCCTACTACACAAAGGTGATGGTACAAATAATCGATTCTGAAAGACCTAGTTCAAAACGATATTCTAAAACTGGCATAGCCTCGAAAAGCAATCAATTTATTATTATTAGTTATAAAAAAAAGGTTTGTGAATGTTTTAGGTAGAGTATTAATTCAATTATTGCATTGTTAAGGCCTTTTTGCAGCAACCTATCATGATAGTTGCATTCTACAATCCTAGCCTGCCACTCCCTAGTGCACATACAATCACGATCGATGATCTCATCGATCAAGTCATTTGAAACGTGAAGAAAAAAATCACCCCCCATGTTCCATACAGACGAGATGATCGTAGACTAGACGTTGGATTTCCGAGCCGGTTTTTTTTTCTTTCTTACAAATATCTTTCAAACACATAGACAAATAATAACGCAACCAGTTTTCTTTCCCCGTTCGGTATAGGGTTTACCGATAAAAAATATATATATTTGAATAAACAAACGTGGGGGTTTATTTTCTGTGATCAAAATCTTCATATTCCTTTCTGGATGTATTTATGTGTATTACGCCATCACTATCGTATTGAATTCGTTCGCTGCCCGATTTGTGCCTTATGGTTGTTTAGAATGAACGTATTTGAACATGAAATACAGTGCATTTAAAATGTATTAAGAGAGTGTGTGTTTCTTTTTTTAATTTAATTGCGTTCCCTGACCCTAATCTATAACACAGTTTGAGTGAAATTTCGATCCTGTCTCTCCGTTCCTCTCTGTCTTTGACAAAAAAAAAAACAAAACGTTGTACATATATTTTCCACCCCGAATTCAATACGATCCCCTTGCGCCACGAAATGAAAGAAAACCTTCCCCCGCAGGAGTGGTGGTAGACAAACGGTTCTGCAGAGCTTCGGCACAGCATCACACTGCACGCCATACACAGAAAACGCCTGTCCACCCACACCGGCGGGGAGCGGAGTTCACAAAAATACAAAACAAAGAAACGGCCGTACAATAAATGGCGTCAACTAGCGACGTATGCGTAATCCGATCTCAACGTGAAAACCGCAATTTCCACCGACATTCTTCTACGATTAACTGCAAATGGTCGATGATGGGTAAGATCGATAGAACTAGACGACGAACCCCGGTGGCGGCATTAGCGGGACAAAGTGTCCGGCACACTTGGGTATAACGATTGCCTTTCACCCCCAACTACCAACGCCACCTCCTCTATGGGACTACAAACCCCTCTACTCGCTCTCTCTCTCTCTCCCTCTACTAAGATTCTTCGACTTCTCACGACCGTGTTCCTCTAAAACTGAGTGTCGAGCTCGGGATCAGACCGGCGCATTCGTTTGCGCTGCTTACTCTAAGCTGACGCGAAAGGAATGAAGATATGAAGTTTTGTTGTTGTTCTAAAGTCTAAAATGCATCCACAATGATCCCTCCTTTTCTGCCCCTGCTTAGGTGCGTTGTAAAGGTGTCCTTGTGGTCCTCCTCATACCACACCCAAGAAAGGGTAGCTTCGGCTTGGACATATAGCATGGATGCATGGATGCATGTTTAAAATTACGACGATCGCTAGGACTGTCTCTCTACACGAAGAAGGTACGCGAAGTAAGTATTTTAATGGTTGTTCTGGTGGCGCTTTGAAGCGCTGCTCTCTCCAAGTTTGCCGTTAGCTGCAACTCAGTAGCGATTATTGATTGAGCTCCTGATTTTGATATTGCTTAATTTTGCTGGCAAACTACTTTTACGTGTAAACTATTACTGGGGTATGAGAGATACAAACAATAACTATCTTTTAATGCTTTTTTTTACTTTACTGTTTTACAAACGGAAAATGTTTTGAATCGCTTTTTTAGCATTTGCTTCTGTTAGATCAAACCCTTGCTACGGCAAAACTCGCGCATCAGCTTCTTGATGCAGCTGATCTCGCGCCCCAGATCCTGCGACTTGCGCTTCAGCTCGTCATTCCTTTCGCGCAGCTTGCTCTCCTCAATAAGAATCTCCTCGATTTCGGCCTTCTTCTTCTGCCGGTAGCGCGTGGCCGCGTTCTTGTTTTGCTCCTTCTTGCGGGACTTTTTCTCCTCCGGCGCGCGGCCACCGTACGTGCGGGTGGTGCTGCCGCCGGTACGCTTTTTCGTGACGGCACCGCCGTTCCGGACGCACAGCTTCTTCGTCTTCGACGGGCTCCAGTCATCGTCGTCGTCGTCGGCGGCGGCAGCCTCATCGTGCCGGCTGCCGTAGTATCCGGACGATTCGGCCGAATCGCTGTACACGGGCGAGTGGGCGACCAGCGAGGAAGCCGACGAAGATGACGACAGCGAATCGCCACCGTTCTCGACCGATCCGGCCTCGGAAAATCCGGCACACGAATCGTCATCGTCATCGCCGCCCTGGAACGAATCATCGTCCATCTGCAGACTGCGCACGATGTTGGCCATCTCGCTCAGCTGCTGGGGCGTGTAGGTTTCGCTAAAGTGGAACGGAGCGGACCCGATGTCGGCCGGTACTTGCTGCAACGGTTCCATCGTGACGGTTTGCTGCTGCTGCTGCGGCGGCTGCTGCATGCCACCAGCACCGATCTGCGTCATGGTGGCATACTCGTCCACGATGTAGTAGCCGGTCGAGAGCACGTTAGTGCCCTGGACGAACGGAACCTGCTGCTGCTGCTGCTGCTGCTGCGGCAACAACAGTTCCGGATTCGACAGTGGAGCGTACAGGGGTTGGAACTGCTGCGCTAGCTGCTGTTGCGGCAACGGGACGGACTGTAGCTGGGCCTGCATGGGTAAGACGGTACCGACAACACCACCGAAGGCCGTCGTTTGGGGCGGCGTTTGCGGCGGTGTCAGCTGGCTCATCAGCTCCAAGCTGCCGGCCCCGGGACAGTCAAACTCCATCATCAGCTCCGGTCCGGCCCCATTGCTGCCCTTCGCCTCCGGCTGCAGCGTGAACGGGTAGAATTCATCCTCCACAACGGTCGGCACCGCGCCATAGCTGGCGGCAAGCAGCTCGGACTCGCTGGACGATATCTTCACCTTGTCATCGTAACATAGATCTGGCGAGAGAAATGACCAAAAAAAGAAGAATTTATTAATATTATCTTTCAAGTGCATTAATCGTCAAAAGAGCGTTCTAGACTCGAATTTCTTCCCCGCGGGACAGCAACAGCTGGACCGCGATCACGATTCCATTGGATGGTGATAAAAGTCTCCATTCAACGACAGCAAAATTCAATGCATTATAAATAAAAGGCATCACAACACGGCGGGGACGGACCTTGCAGATATGGTTGACCGTAAGAACAAATCGACTCCAGCCAAGAGAGATAACCGTTGCACGAGATCCGGCTCAAACCGGACCGTCCCGAAAAGTGGATCGTTTACAAAACCGGCTATTGTTTCTATCGTCGCATCGTCGGTCCCCCACCTTTGACCGTTGTTTTTGTGCCTCGGCAGCCGTCTAATTTACAACCGTTGCTCCCTCCGCTCACCTTTTGGGCATCTTTTTTTATCACTAGACGATGATTAACTAGGCTTGCGATTGTGCGAGATTGAAGCTATAGAGTCAACATGTTGAATTATTTGGGGGAATATTTAAGACTGGCGAAAACCATGAATGAGGATTTGAACGCAACCGTCTGTAATGTTAAGGGACGAACGTCGAACAAAGTGCTTAAGGGTGTACCACACCATATGCTGCAGACGGTATGATTCACAACACTATCCACCGTTTACAAGGCAAGAGAACATAGCATAATGCTGAGCATTTTACACTCTCAAACTATGATGTCACGCCACACCTCGCTTCATCGCGCTAAGGCCAATTTCCAACCGCGCTCTGAGCACAAACGATAACGCTCCGATAAGATACTCTTTTTACCCCTCCACGCACACAGACCGAGTTTGATTTTTTTGCGATATGATGGAACAGACCTGTACTGTACGTACGGTAGGGTGTGCTGCACCTTTCTTTCCTTAGCAACAAACAGCGCTTTTATGCTGCAAATATGTTGCGCATAGCAACATAAGGTAAGATAAGGCTGATATTGCTGACATGTCGGTGAGTGTTGGCGTTTTTCTGTGCCCTACTGTTACCCCGGGGAGGAGGACACGTTGTAGATTACATTTTATGACTCAAACGTTCGAAAACGGACCTGCTTTACGTAGAGAAGCGCCCGCCCAACTTTCTCTGCATCAAACTGCGAGAAGCAACAACAAATCCCCCTCTCTTATAATATTCAGAAGTTCGAAATACACATCGTCCGAAAATAAAGGGTAGTTTTTCCCCCACTCCTTTCTTATCGCGCTGCCTACCTGCGCGGGGAAAGTGATAGTTAAACATTTCCGCTCGTGATGTGCAGCGTCAGGCTTTTGCGTTGCTCGCGCGATTCGGCTCGCGGGATCCGGTGCAGCAGGCCTCCGGTCGCCCCACCGGCACAGTAGCAGCAGCAGCAGCAGCGACAATCCCGGGACACGGTGCAGCAGCAGCAGTGTACCGAACCCTCGCAGATTGGGCGCGACGAAGGGAACGGTGCGGCACCACCACCACAGGCGGCAACCGACGCAGAAACAGCAAACGATGACAACGGCGTTCCAACACCCGGCAAACAACCGTGCAGCAGCGGTGCGTAAGCGTTTATCTTCATTGACACAGGCGGCGGAGGAGGTTGTCTCTGTGGACCGTGGGGGATTCTCCTTGCGCTTTTTGAGAGGGACAGAGCAGTACAGTGTCTACTTCCTTTCTCCGTCCGTATATCCTTCCCAGCAGTAGTGGATGCAATGCTGATCACCACCACCACCAACTTGATCTCTTATTTCAAATCTCTATTTAAAGCTCAACCGAATGAAGCTACTAAATTTGGACCTTTAGGTAAGCCTTCTTGCGCCCATTCGAAGTCTCTTTCCGTTGCCGCACACTACAACAACCCAGCGCACACACTAACGGTCGGCTGCAAACTAAACTGACTCCTGGGCCCCACGAAACGGACGCCCGAGTCCTCTCCTCCGCGATTGGTCGCCACCGTCAGCGCAAGTTGCCATCAACATCATCATCATCGGCGGCGGCGGGTTGCGCTCTTATCGGTACCATGAACCTTCCCACCCCAACCCAATAGGTGATAAGGCAAGGGCAGTGGTAGTAGTCGCGGGATAGGTGGCACCCCCCACCAGATGAGCCTGGGATGATGATGCCTACGGTGCACGATCTTGAACCAGCTCCTCCGAGGAACTCCAGGGGTAAGACAATAAATAGGAAATTCGCCAATGAAACCCAGTGGACACATACCACACATCACAAATACAAAAAAAAGAGAAAAACAAATACAAATACAAGTAGAGAGCAAAAGAAACACTTTCTTCCTTGATGGAGCTTTGATACGATCGCGCGGGAGGGTTCGTCGCTTCTAACGACGAAACTGAAGGACACGCGCGGACTTCTATCAGGCAGGGGGCATCTATTTCGGGGACAATGGTCTCCCCGACTCGCCGATTGTGCACTCTTTCGCATCCAACCCCCATCCCCTTTTCTCTGGTGTTGGTGTTCAGGGTTCATGGTAGGCTTTCACAGACAACAACGTTTGCTTGCTGATGCTGCTACTGCTACCACGTTAGCCCCGTCGTTATCTAATACCAGGCCAAAAGCAGAGCTTTATTGTGAGAGCTAGCTAAGCCAGACAGAAATTCCAGAACTTTAACTCTAATGCATATGATCTTTCCGCGATGATCGTGCTATACACACATGAGGAGCAAGGCATTGACCGAGTTCAAGGAAGCTCGTGGTACGAATTTCCGGATCACTGCGCTCCGTACGGTGCAAGGTCTTCTTTTGGGGCCATAAGCAAGCCAACAAAGAACCAATCGTTCGTTCTACTTCTATTTTCACGGTCTCATTTGTCTACCACGAACAACACACGTGAATTGTGTGGTTTTTTTATTCAATTTTGCTTGCTCAAACAAACAAACCAATAATGCAACAATAACAACGCACAGTAGCCGTGCAAAACACGATGCGTTGCAGTCTTCTTCTCTCCGTTTCTCGCCTTCGATCGATCAATCAAACCTATATTAGATCAATGTGACAAAACATTGGTGTTGGTCGGTTCGGATCACGCCACGCCACCGGTCGATTGGCGGCATTGTGCGAGACCGTTTGATATCAGTGTCACGTTTTGCAAAACAACATCGTGCGATACTACCACTCTCCTCTCGATGGTGGGTCAGGGAGATATTGGGGTACACAGAGAGGAGGGATTTAAATGCAATATATCCCTACCGATTATGTGATCTTTCTTTAATGAGCATGCACTTGTCTCGCAAGGCAAGGACTCTCTATGATTTGTTGTGTCACTCTAAATCACAATTTCATCATAGCGATCATTACAATATCTGGCTCACTCACTCCAAACTACTCTATGGCCATCATTTGCATTCTCTAGCTCCTTCGCACTTGTTCTTTCTCTTGAACTCATTAAAACATTACGCGCACATACACGCTCGAGCTGACCTACTTTTGGCACAAACACACACACACACCAGAAGTCCTCAATTCGCACGCAGCCGAACCAAAACACCGAAGGAATAGAAAGGCAAGGCCAGCGGGTCAATTCATTGATAACTTCTACACCACCACCAGCAGAGCTCCTCCACTCCGCCTTCTTCAGCTTTAAATTTGGCGGGCTTAGCTTTGCTTTAAGCTTCAAAAGCAGCACTGCGTGATCAGAAAGGGTCATTGGCTTGTGCGTTTTTTGTTGTTATTTTGCGAAGGTATTTCAAGTTTCAAGGTTACTTCATTGGCGGGGTGGCAGGGGTCAACTTCCTGGCATTGCTAATTTGTTAGAATTAATAGAATCGAATCTTTCCACGCAAACATAACATTGCAAAGTGAACAGATGCAAGAAAAACAAACCCATAACATTTATCACACACCATCGTGCACACAACTCCCTTTGCGCGCCCGGGCTAGACACTCTCCATTACAAAAGCCGGAGTGTGTTGTGCAGTAGCACAACGAATACACCCAACGACTGCTGCTTGGCGTACCTGCTTGCTTGGCGCAGATATAACCCGATACAAAAATATAAATATTCATTGACCGTGGAGAATGGAAAGCGCTCTAAGGCTGGCAAAGTTTGGCCTCCCTCGGGGCGATCCACAACCACAACCCTTCCGAGGGGAAGGTGCATCCATCCCACTACTAACACGATGCGAAACCTGTTCCTTCCTTGGCAAACAATTCCTCATTGTCGCACGGGAACACCGGTTTCCCCATTTGAGCCTTCCATTCCATCCATCCAGACCTTCCTTCCTCTTCGACACACAGGTTGGTGGTGGTGGTGCCTTGCCTGGTGGTGTCGTGTATATTCATGAATTCCGCTTTTATGGGTTCAGATCCCACACAATCCAACATTCGCTTTCTTACGCAGATGGTGCCACACACACGCACACACAGGACCTGGGACCACCACCCCCTTGGGAGGGAATGGTAAAACTGGTTAAAAGCAGTTTGTGCAAGCTCTCTGAAGTCGCGCAGTTAGAACAATTGTCGTCACTGTTGACGAGTGTGTGTGCAGTCCGTGAGCTAAAAAAATGTCCCCAACTCCCGCCACAATGTGACCGAATATCGACCGACAGAAAATTGAAACCTGTGACGGGCGTTTGATTAATAAATAGACCACCAGCTTTGCCGCTTATATCGGCCCGCTGCCCGTCTGTGTACTAAGCCGCGCAGTTTTAAATGGACGCCCACACACGCAACTTAACCACACCACATTTGCATGGTTAATAATGTTACGCTAAACGAGGGGGAGAGGAGGAGCTTCCTTTTTCTTCCACACCGGTGGGGAATAACCACTCTAAAGCCAGCCGCTCTCTCCCTCCGCCTTCCGGGGTGTGTGTAGGTACTTGTTGTAAAACGATTCTCAATTGAAAAAGCGATCAAAGGTACTGGTACTCCCTAACCGCGATAATGGGGAAAGAGTGAGTGTGCTCCCGCTAATCGATCGTTCAATGATCATGATAATTTTGCATGAGAAAATTAAAGCCCATTACAATGGGCAGGTAAAACAGTAAAACAGCGTTCTTTATGCGTGCTTTAGAGTGTAACGTAAGGAAAACGTTACACTCCATTCATGAGCAACTGTTCAGCGATGAGTTAAAGGTGTTTAACAGATGTGTGTATATGGGCAGAGAGGAACCTGTTAACGCAGGTTGAATGCATTATTTACACTGACGCATAGAGTTTACGCAACACAGGCGCCATTCCATAGGCAGTTAAGTAAACAGTCTGACGCACAGAGCTGTACAGATATTGTTTAGGTGTGTTTCTTGAATTCCCATCTCATCTGTGAGACCTAGAACTGTGATCTACCTAGGCCTATAAGTATGGGAAACGCGCGGACTAACAATAATAACTTCCGGGTTTAATGCACATTTTAAAACCTCGTGTATGTAAAAACCCAATCCAAGATTGTGTTAAAATAAAATAAAATAAATCGATAACGTATAATGACAAAGAAATAATCAAACAAGAATTTGCAGTCATAATAAAAATTTCCCTAATTGATGCATAATTTTAAAGAATTAACATTGAATAAATTCCAAAATGTCCAAGAAAACAAAAAAAAACGTCATAAATTGTTGAACTATCAAACATCTAAAGGACAAGGTACCAAGAATCAATGTAATTAACAATAATTAAAAATTGGTTTAAGATCAAGATCAATCATCTAAAGGAACTAATTCTTCATCATGTTCAAAACGCATTCCAACTCCTCCAATATGCACTGGAGACAACCCGGCACAGTTATCACAATGCTATACTACCAGCAAATAAAACGATAAGTCACAGTCCGCACACTCATCCACGGCGGTGGGGAGGGGGGGACTCACCGACGGCGTGCTGGATCAATGTCCAAACACACACACTTTGAGGTGCGCCCTCTATCGGTAACCTAATTTTGGACGGAATCTAATCTACCAACTACCGCGCGCACCGTACACCGAAGATCAAAGATGGGCCCTCCTCTCTCAACGATTTGCGCAGTTCTGTAGCGGCACCATCTCTCTAGATTCATGCGCTCAATGCTAATGTCAATCACTTAAAATAAGGCCACAAAACCACACACCACACCATTGTGCAATCTGATCCTGATAGACGTATTGTTTAGTAAGATGTGCATCATCATACCGGATCATTCTTCAAAACCCCCACCACAAAGCCCCACAAAATGCATCGGACCTCTTTCGAAGTGTGTGATTGCGAGCCAACTTATCAGCCTTTTCGCAGCCTTACGGCCCATCTGCCCAAAGAAACAAAAGCCGTGTTGTTTTCATTCTTGCGACCATAACGCTCCCAACCAGTGTGTGTGTGTCCTAACAGCATCCCGAAGTGTACCGCCCGGTTCGCTCAACACACACACACACACACTTATCAGACTCGCACGCGCCGCCGACGAGTGTGACGACGAACCTTCGAAAAAATAAAAACCGATCGCGCCTTAACGCATCCGCCGCTTCATCTCATCTGTGGCCTCTTCTGCTATGCGCGAAAAGGCAAAAGTCACAAGAAACTGCCGCGGTTTGCTGATAACCGACCGAAGATAGTGGAGCTGTTTTGCATTTGCAGAAGAAGAAAGGGCGACGCATCTCGTCGCACCGGACTGGAGTCAAACTGGAGCAATGGCTTCAGGTTCAATCTTCGTTTCGTTGCCGCACGATCCAAGAGGAGAGCCATCTTCATTTTATGCCACGGGTAAACACACGGGTGTTTACATATCGTTTACCGGGGGAGCCCTTTGAACCCATACAGATGGGAGGGGGGCAAATGCAAATGAACTTGTTGAATGCGTTCTATACTAACCGTAGACATTCATCATCTCGTAGGGATCACCCCGCTCGAAGGGGTTTGTGTAAACCGTGTGGGTTGATTTGTCGAAGCTTTGCTGCTGCCGCCAATTCCCACCCAAGCCGTTCTCTGTTGTCTACCCCCTACTCTGATGGCTAATGTTACTTCCTTTCACCTGTTACGAAGTGAATTGAACGTCTTCCGATGTCTATATCTAAAGACCCTTCTGCTCGAGAGGCTCCTTGAGACCGCTCGAATCGTACGTGTTTACTGCTTTATTGCTTCCTGTGCTGCTGCTCTCTCTCTCTCTCTCGCTTCGCTCGTACCGTCGTCCGAGTTAGAACAATGACAGACAATCTAATTTACGCGGTTCAAGTGCTACTAATGACTACTTCTACTATCTAAAAATTAATCTCGCACAGTGCAATCACACTAAAGTTTAAAAATGTATATATGCTTCCTATGACTAAACGCTGCTGCTTATAAGCAATATCCACCAGGGATTCGAAAATATGGGCACAAAAGAATTTCACAATTGGTTTTTCGACAATGCTAATGCTATTTCTTTCTCCTCCGGGCAAGAATCGAGTGGCAAATTGGAAATATTAATGCTGCCCCAAAAAGGTACCAACAAAAGCTTATAAAGAAAGGATAACGAAAACGGCAAAACCGTGGCGGCCACACCAAAAACTCACACACACACTCACTCACCCACAAGCCCCCGAGAATGTGAGTCAACCGGTGTGTGCCTGTGTGTTTGTGTACGCCGGCGCTGAGAGAGACTTTACCGCACTACAAAATCGTACTAAAATTTAAGCAAATCGACTAATGATCGTTAACAACAAAACAAGCAAACAAATTATTGTATAAAAGTATTTATAAAAAACACACAGCAATTTTCAATCACAGATATTGTATGCGTACACCAAATGAGAAATAAAATATTTCAATATTAAACACACACACACACACGCACAGGGAGGGTGTGGGTATTAGTGGTTTTGAGTATTGGCAAGATCCCTCGGTTTGCAGTTTTGTCTATTTTCGTGTATCCTTAGCTCTCTTCCTTTTGGGAGGGGTTTGTTGTTGTTGTTGTTGTTTTTCGTAATGCCTCTTTGCCTACGGAGAATGGTTTAATAACTTTAAAACCGTACTAAAACTGCAAAAAAGAGAGAGCTTTCTTTAATGATTGTCCCTACATACGTCTCCTTCTCAATTCACAAAAGTGTTCGTTTTATTTTGCACGTTTTACGTGGCGTTTTCCTACTCAAAAAAGCATTGGCCGTTGTACAAGCGTAATGGGGTTTCGACTCGTGCTAAAGGTCCCTGGACTGTGCTATGTTTGTTGCCCTCTTCTTCTCTTCCTCTCTCTCTCTCTCTCTCTCGGCTCGGAAGGACTCAGACGGCAGCAGCAAGCACGGTACGCACCAACGCCACCGGTCGTCTCTTCACCAGCTTCTGGGAGTTGAACACGATCTCGCGATTCCAAGTGTATCGATAGGCCACCGCAACGACGGCCACGACGCTCATGCTCACGGGTGGTAGCGGTAGCACTGTATGCCCAATCTTGCCAGCCCCGTTGCTACAGGGCGCGAAAAAGGGGTTAGGATCCCGCACACGGCACACACACACAAACACACTTATTACATTAAACTTCCGGGTCCTGGTATCGCTCCACCGGCAAACACCAGACGACAGCGGACGACCTTCTTTTGCTTCATACACCTCCGCTCACCGAAGCCACACGGACACGGGACACGCACACACTCTGGTGTGGTAAGTTTCACGCGCACTTTTCCTTTCTAAAAAATGTCGTGTGCGCGTAAGCTGTGTAATTCAATTAGAACACTTGTCGTATTTGTTTAAATAATCGCCTGTCGAAGTAAAAACAAAGCACAGCAGCTTCCGCACCAAACCAAACGGCACCAATCAGAAGAATAAGCAACGCAAGCAAAGCTTTACGCAAGCGCTAGCGCAACCACGCGGACACGCGACTCAAACGATCGACTGAGTGTAACTGATTGAGCCTGTTTTGTGATGGCGCCGCCGCCGGACACCCTCAGCAGCAGCAGCAGCAGCAGCACCAGCTATTGGTATTGGTGGTGGTTCTAAAGGTGATTTCGATTCGATTTCTCATCCCCCGAAGCAGGGAAGGGTGAGTGATGGCGCATTTTGCTGAAAACCGTGAAACAAACACAAACGCATTCCGCATCGCGGTGTGTGCGTATCAACACCACCGTCAAAATGGCTCCACCACACACACACACACACACATAAGGGCGTTAAGTGTGCTAGTGTATTACCCCCGCGCAATCAATCCAGGCCAGGAGAGCCTAAACGGAGAGCGGGCGAACCGTACACATCGTGGTCAGTGAGAGTGATCAACACCCCGAATACTATCATCGCGCAACCCCCGTGTTTTGAGGGGGTGAGGGAATCGACGACCAAGACGACCACACAACCCCCGCTAATCCCACACCAATACACCCAGCAGCACCCAGCCAAGCACGCATGTTTTGACGCACACCAATGCCACTGCCGAGCGCCAAGACGGGTCAAAATATAATGAGAGGCACAAGTTGCTCGCCCATTGTGTGTCGACAATCTCGCGATTCGTAATATTAATGGACGAGCTATGGGCTCTGAAAGCGTGTACTAGAGGGGGGATGGAATTGCACCACCTTGTAGCGTTCGTCTCAACCTGCACCAGACATCCAGCGACGGGCCTGTTTTCAACATTCCGTGCAATCCTCCTTCGTGCCTTTGTTTCCGTGCACAAGCATCTTACGCATCTTCGTTTGGGTAGATGACACGTTATTACACCCCAAAAACACCAAACCCCACTTGTGGCCAGTGAAGGGTCTTCCGAAACGGTGTACCTGTCTGCAAACGCCATCGACGACATACGACGACAGCAGCAGCAGCAGCAGTTGAACCTGTTTCACCACTTCCCGGGTGTTGTTCAAGACTCCGAACCACCCTTCTTTACCGGGGAGGAGTAGCCACTTTCCTGCTGCCCTCCTCTTCACGCCCGGCTGAAGGCTAATGACGGTGACGATGGCCATCCAATTTTAAGAGGTAAGCGCCGCCCCAGCCAACCCCTTGTCGTCTTTGCTGACCTGCGATAAGCGGTCCGCGGGTCCAGCGGGTCCAACGGATCAGAAAGAAAAAGGGAGAGAGAGAGACAATAAAGCCTATCACAACGCGCCATATCGTACGGCTGAGGACAACAACAAGCGGCCGGAATAACTTAACCAGGGCGCACACATACTGCACGCAAGATCCAGTGAAAGTCATCCGAATAAAAGCGGGCGACAACACAACACACCTGTTTGCCATGGATTTTCGTGTGGAATCGGTAAAAATATTCGAGGCTACCGCGAATTAATGGGTTTCCGATGGTGGGAGACAAACCGCGTAAGACATCGGGAGGGTGGATGATGAGGGGGCTTGAGATTCCTAACTAGGGAGGAAATCTTTGACATTTTCATTTGAATCTTATGCAACGAGTGTTTGTGTGGAATGACCCGACTTCAAGCAGATGATTTTGGAGATCGGCTTAAACGAGTGAACAATTATGTTCCCCAATATCATATTGGTTTATACAAGCTTGGATTCGAGCGATTCTAATAGTTGTGGAACACTTAATTGACTCTTTCTACCGGGCAAAGGAATCTATGTCATGTGAATTGGACCCCATAGCATCCTTGTTGGACAAATAGGAATTTGCAAGGCAGCCTGTCCAAAAAGGGTGCCATATAGCCCAATTCCCTTCAAATAAAGTTAATTCCCAAAAGGATAGAATCGAGGAAGTGTCCCACAACTATGACGATCCCTGGAAAACCCAATAAAGTACTTCTTGTAGTACACATCGTACCACTCAATGCAGCCTCCACATCACTTCCATTTTCTGAGATTAGCACTGACTGCCACAACGAATCGCCACCAATGCCGATAACACTTCGTTTTTCAGTGCATCATCCCTGTCTCCGACTGCATTATGCGTTGGTGAGATCACGGTCTGTGTGTTGCAGTCTACTTTCCGCGCGTCTATGCGAGAAAACATCCTCCACCAGGTCATCTCGGGTGTGGGCACAACACACAGACATTAAACCCTAACCTTCCCTCTATCTTATCACACCCGAGGCAAGAAAGAGCGCACAAAGCTCTCGGTGAGGACGCTCCCGGAAGGAAAGAGCAGCAGATTGTTTGAACCGAGTGACCATTTATAGCAAAAAGTAATTTCACACGCTTAAAAACATGACACCAAAACAAATTGTTTGCATCAACAAACACGCAGCGTCGTCTGCTCTGGTTGTCCATCGGTGTGGTGTGTCCAGTTTGTCCCCTCCCAGGCATTCTTGCTCTACAGACATTCCCTTGCATACACGCACACACACACCAACTGACAGTGACAACGACGCAAATCCCCAATCACATGCTTCAATTAAATCGTTTAAATTATTTATCATTTACCGCGCGTTGTAAAACGTACATCAGCAGCGACTACCGTAAAAGGGTGGCAGGCTGGCTGGCGGGCTGGCGGGCTGGCGGAGCTCCTACCAGGGTTGTATGCAAATTGCGACAACATGCGACATATTATTGCCTGTGACTGTGATATTGAGACAAATCACTAGTAGCAGGACAGCGTACTACACATACAGGCAAGAAAATCAAACACACAAAAAGAGATTGGATTGTTTATCGCACTATCGACTGTCCAGATTGACGGCCACGGGGTATTGCTCACACCAGCCAACCCGTCAACCTGTAGGTTCCTGTTGACCGTTTCAAATCAATCAAAGGGATTTCCAGACGATCGGAAATTGCCGGTCGGTTGTATGGCCGTGAAGCGAGGGTTTTCCGTACCTCATCGCCAACCGGGCATCGAACGTGACAGAACAGAAGAAGCCCTTTTTTTTGTTTGTTCCGAGGAACGGGTTTTGGAGAGGGTATTGCTTTCTTTCAAAACAACAATCCACTACCCCTTTGCTGTCGCTCCCTTAGAAAAGGCATTTTGAGCGAGCTCGGCTTAGTGTCAATGGGTAAGGGTGTGTAAGGGTCGCTCGCGCTATCAGCATCCACCCAAACGTGCCTCGGGCTAGGGCAGAACGCGTTTCAGACACAGCCGGACAGGACACAGGCGCAGTATACGTCGAATACAGGAAGCTAACCCGTCAAGGTTAGATACGGTTACATGTGTCTGTAAGTAGTGCGGTTAAAGTCTTCTGATTAAAACATACCTTGTCAGCACAATATTTAATTCTTTGGACTAGGTTATGCTTTCCGGGTGTCTCAATGGATCATCAAGGGCTTTTTTTAAACAAAAGCAATTCAACAAGCCATTGGAGCGAATCGTAGAAACTATTTAGAACGCAACGAACCAGTTCAAACCAGTCGTAGGTTGCACTGGTTGTTAGATAAACGATCATTTTGTTTAATTCGCAACCGATCACTGAAAGAACCGGTTGCAGTAAACTAGCAATACATGCCTGCAATCATGATTGATCAAGTGCTAATAAATTTACATATTGTAGCTATCATAACGAAACCGCTAAAGTAATCGAGACTATCAATACAATGCGGTAATTCCCAATCGATCCAGCAATACGTATCATTCCATTTTCAAAATTATACAGTTTCAAATTTGCTCGCAGCTAATGGATTTTTCAAAAGCATTACTGCTCCTGCTGTACCTTCATTATTTACTAGTGAAGTTAATAAACTTGTTACATTATTTTAACGCTCCAATGATAACGCCTTCAGCTCAACAAAGGAATAACGAAAGCATAAATAATAAACTTAAAATCCCCCGGCCCGATCGAATCGAACACAACCAACTTCCTTTCTAGGTGGATCATGCAGCAGTCACGTGATATTGCTAACCAGTAGCCGCACTCTAGCTGATTCGAGCCCACACGCACACACACAAACACCCAACCAATACAGCCATCGAACGCTCGCAGTAACATTGCCAAAGTTGATAGCTCCAAAGCACATTGGGGCTGCATTTGGGGTCCGCTTGGGTCAAAAACTAAAAGCAAAACAAAAACGACCCAAAACGAAAGGAAAAAAAAGCATAACTCAAAAAAATACCAACTAACACAAAGCGAGCGAAACGAATCATCCTCTCTCGGGGTGGCACACTGATCCCCACCACAAAACCACAGCCTTTTAATAATGGTGCGTGATGGAGCAGGTTTTTGCTTCATGGAAGAGTTTGTTCCATTTTTTGTGTGCGTGTCTGTCTTTTTTTTACTTCAAACCTCTCGAGTCTTTGAAGGAATAGAGGGCATATAGTTTACTAATTACACGATTTTCCTAAACCAAATTTAAAAAAATGTTTCAATTGGAGTTAATCGTAACGTTTTTTTTTCTTCCAAACCGTTATTAGGTCTAATGGTTAAGGTTATCAGGTTAATCCATGTTTTTGTTATGTCATTAAAATAAATTAAAAATTGAGTACATTAGTATCTTATCTTGACTTCTAGATCGGAACTACTAATGTCGATCAACATTTCACACATCTATGCGAATTTAAAACCAAACATAAATTAATTCGAAAGTCAATTTTATATGTTGCAGTTCACTACTGAGCCCCTCATGGAAATCGAAGATTAAAATGAAATAATCGTGATTTTCTCTTCATCTTATCAAGTCAGTCAGCTCATAACGCCCATCACACAACCAACGTGTGAGATAGCAAATGGTAAATCAAATGCATTACGATTATGTTGCAGCGATAAACACAATTAGCATTACGGAAGAAATATAATCAAAAATCCGCATTATTGTGCTTACATGGTTATTTCATTTTCGACGGCAATAGCATCAGATATCAGATATTGATTATACAAAACGATAGCATAAACCTTTCAGCCTTAGCTGATAGTCGATTATTTAAAGCAGCGGTTTTCAACCGATGGGGAATTCCCCTCAAAGTAGGGAATTTTTAATCAAATTTTCGCCTAATATCTTGAGTTACCACGCTCTCCTCATGCTTATGATCTTGTGAGCGGGGAATGAAATCCTACATGCACCCTACTTGGGGGGAAAAGCGGCAAAAAGGTTGAAAACCACTGATTTAAACGATCATAGCTGATCAGCATTAATGTGGATTTAATTGTTTGAAAATCGATACAGCAATATTCATTGTATTTGTAATTGATAAGGTTTACATGAAATATAAATAAATACATCGCGAATGCTCAGATAACCAGGGAGTTTGGAGAGCAACGTAAATTTCTTGTTTCAGAAGAACTTATTGCACAAAATGTATATGTCATGTAGAGAGTCCAGTCCAAAGTTGAGTATTTAATCTATAAAAGGCATTATTTTAGATCTATAACTGATTATGGGACTCTTTCCGTTTGAAGTTCGTAGGTTGAAATTTCAGCCTGTCATCTGTTTGCATTGTATAGCAGTTTTCGAGCAGCTGTCTAAGTGAGTATAATATACAGGTGGGCTTATCCCAAGGTGTATGAATTTAATTTAGAAGGCTGATTTTTATCGCTTCTGCTTCTGAATGAAGATTGTAAGAGTGTTTTGAGTATTCGTCAAGCCTCCAGAAAGCTCTTTGGAGCAAACGTTTTCACTCGTTCTGTCAAAAAGTGATGTTCACAATTGGTTATAAAAAATGCTATGAGACCACCTGGACTACATACACTTTGATTCTAGATTCCACCACCTGATCTCTTTAATCCACCTTGGGATAAATGTAAACAATACCGTGTTTTCGAGCAGGTACTAGAATCTAATTCTAGCTTTGTGGCTAGAATAATCTACACTGAAAATTGCAGGCTAGTTTTTTGTGTGGTTTTGTATGGAGTGTTTACATGATTTCAGCCTTCAACTGTCAAACTCCATACAAAAAACTGACTAGAATCGTGAAGGCCCCCTATAATAGTTACGTACAAGCCATAGATCGTCCAGAATGGACATTGTTTAAGGTTAAAAGAACCAAGTTAAGGATTATTTTTCGTTTAATAACTGGCCTTCATAACAGTAGGTAACAGGCATAACGATTGATAATCGTATTTGCTGTAAATAATTACTGACTTTACTGACTTAATAGGAAAATAACCATTTCTTTCTGTGTTTCTAGTTTGTCATAAAATTTCAAAAGTTTCGCGATGCTTTTCTTATCGCTTCTTTTGTTACGGAAGACAAGCATTTCTTGTCTCTTCAAGAGGATAAGCTATCCCTTTTGGGTCGTAGAAAACCTCCGTATTGCCGCAAGTCTAAGGTAAGAAAAACGGAATGGCCATTCTTGGCAACGAAAACAAAAAGTAGTTGAACTTTGATTCTTTAGCTCCCTCAGTACAAGGTTATCTCGTTATACAAAAGAAAACATCTTTTTTTTTTAAAACAAACGTAGTCCAAAACGTGACCATAATGTGTAAACATAACAACGCGGAGCGATTGTTGATAAACCTTCGCTGCTATACAGTGTACAATGGTACAATTTTGTACCCATTATCCCCAGAAAGGAACAAAAAAACCTGCCCTACCTTCAGGCAGTTTTTCAAGAGGAATCTCCAGAAAACTACCATCCACTAGTATCGATGGTTCCGGCTTAAATTCAGTTTCTAAATCGATGAGAGCATTATTGAACAGGTCTTCTAAAACGAAACAAATTAGAGAGAGAAAAAATAAAAAACAAATTGTAGTGAGTTTTGTTTGGTTTGCTTGAAGCTTCTAATTTGCCAGTGCATGAAAACACAAACCTTTGCAGTAATCGTAGGTATCGTCGAAAATGGACTCCTCCTTAGCAAAGGAGAAGTCGGATGGAGACGCCGGCTCCATCTTGCCCTCCCAATCGATCTTCAAGGGAAAGGCGGTCGGCGTCGTCAGCATATCCATTATAGAGGCGGACTGCATTGGTGCGGAAGTTGGATGTTGGTCTTGTTGATGATGATGTTAATGTTCCGCTAAATTGCTCCTGGGCAATGATGGTGGATGATGGTAAAAATTGTTCTTGTTCGAAATCGGTGGCCTCCGTCGCTGGGGACATCATTTTGCTGGTTTGGGATGCCATGACGGCGCTGGAAGTTGGAGAAAAGCAGAGAATATCAGCGTTTGTGCTAGCGTAGACATCGAAGGGTTTCATTTCGAGGTGCAACACTTGCTCAGCCCATGTTCAACGACAGAAGCGCAAAAATCCCCCGTAACCAATTACCTCACAATCAAACTATACGATCGAGGGGCAGCGTAAAGTAACAAAACAAATACTATTGCATCTGGCATATCTCTTATCGCGGTATCATCGCACTCGACAGTAAATAAACAGCGTTTCGTTTTCGATAAGATTTCGCATTCCGCACCGACCACGTACAAGGGTTCGACGTTAAGAAAATTGATTTCACCCAACCTGGTGGGTTACCTGGCAACGTAGCGCGCGGGTCTTTTCTAATGCGATGACGATGACTCATGCTCTCGCCGCTAGAGATCAGGAAATGTGCTGTGCGTGTTTGTGCAACATATTTGTATGTGTCTGTAGGGGTGTGTGTGTATGAGGGTATAAGAGCATCACGGCAAAATTGCTTCGTCATTCGCAATAGCATTAATATGTGACGCTAATAGCAGCATCACGTCACCCGCTTCAATACACGGATGCCGGGCCGATCGAGCAATGGTCAAAACGTTGTGAAATTCGCTACTCCAACACATGGAGCATATGTTTTTTTTATTCAGTAGGGACGGCTTTGCCGTATTGCTTAAAGGGAGCATATGTTTTTACTCTCTACAAAAAATAACTCCAAACCATGCTCCAAACAAGCCGTGGTAAAAGTAGGTCAGCATAATGCTCAACGCTGCAGAAAAAGAAAAACTGCACAGCGTTGAACTAGCAAGTGCAACACACCCCCACCCATCAATATATTTAACCCGTTAAAGTGTCCACCACAAACCAGTTTTTCTTTTCCCCGATAGGCCGAGTAGGCCCTGATTTTTACGCCACACACCTGGTGTGTTGGATCCAACGGGCCACTAACATCACCACAGGAGGGGGGTGAAAGCGTCCAACATGAATTGCAAGCACACGCATAGGGCATTACATCATTCTCGACCGAAATAAATTTCCCTCGCTTTTCCCAAATTTCCGGCATCGTTCGATGGGCGCTTTGCTTTCCTTCCGTTTGACACCCGTTTGGTGACGGTGCGATAACGCTAAGCGGGTAAAATTGCTGCATTTTTGATTGCAGTTTACACACACCCCTCCACCTCCACCGGTACGCACAGTTCCAGCCAACCCCTTTCCTCCATGACGCGTATGGCCCCCGGGGCCAATGGGCATGTGTATGTTGCGTAGCAAATATTTCGCACCCCTATGCCCCTATTCCCCTTCCTTTCACACCCGTTCGCCACCCTAATCACCCTATTGCTTTTCACTGTTCCGTGGGTATATGGAGCGATTTATCGATTACTTACAACGTGTTAAATAGCATTTTGTTGGGTGTACTTTGGGCACCGTAGTGCGCTTGCTTTGCAGCTGGCGATTAATCCATTTTTCACCTTTTTATGAGCACAACACAAAATTTCAGTACGTTCGTTCTTGGTGGCTGCATTTGGGAAACTGAACTCCAATCGTCGCGTGTAAACCACGGTACGGTGTGTAGAAAAGAAGGTGAGATCATGGCGCTTTGCGAACCGCCATATTGTACACACGTGTCAATTTTGATGCGTTGGCACGTTGGTACGTTGAACATTATTTTGAATGTTTTTATTTAATTATTACTTGATTATTGATACCTTTGCCTCTTCATATAAACTACAATAAAATATTGGCACAGAAATTTTATTCATTTTAATATTTTATCAATTTTAACTTGTAAATTTAATACTTTGTATTAGCTCCTGGAAATTCCTGTTTTTATTTTTAAATTAATCCGGATTTTTAGTTGAAGACACATTCAAATGTACAGCATAATACCGTTAATTTAAAACAAAACTTTCCGGGAACCAATAAAAAATGCCTCAATTTAAATATTCGTGCTTCTGATTGCAATTTCACTCAGCCCAGTGTGCAATGGGCCAAATATTCCGATTGACAGGCTAATTTACAGCTGATCGTGTATTGATGATCTTCGCTGGCGGTTGCGACGGAAAGGTAAACAAGGCAAAGGTGAAAAGCCGACGCCTATAAAAACAGAGAGTTTTGTGAGTTATTTTGTGATCAAGCACGAAGAAGCATTTGCAAGTTACATAAAAAATAAAAAATTTCATACTAAATGTGAATATGGTAGTTTCGTGAATATCGGTCGTTCAACGTGGAAAAATCTTACCTGGTGAGTGCCGATCGATTGATCTTATATTGCATTTCATTCGTGTCTTTCGTGCATAGAAAATGTATGGTAATGATAACATCATTGTGACTAAAATTAATAATTCATGTCGTTCTTTTACATCTTAATACTTATAACTCAGCATAATTAACTCGCATAATTAATTGTTAGATTGTCGATCTGTTGAAGTGTATTGTGCGAAAGAAATTTAGGCTAACACATTTAGATCACGTGATTCCGGACACATCATGTTCCATCTCGGAAGTAGGAAGAGCGACTTCCTTTCGATATAGAATTATAATTTAAAATATCTTGTATCTGGGAGTATCTGCTTACGTAATCCATTGAACCTAACATACTGTGGGTGGGGATATTTGCCATCAATTGTCATCATCAGGCGCAAACCTTATTACAATACATCATGCCGGCCCCATACGTACCAAAAACCTGCATCAAAACAAATTTATTCCCAAAACTTTTTGCACCAATCAATGTGCAATCGCGAAATAAATAAACGCCTCGTAAACCTTATCAAATTCTGCCAATCGATCAAGCGTTCGCGCGTTCGCTTACGCGTCAATGAGATAATTAATATGCTGTCTCCGAAACAATTATCTTTGATTGTGTCGCGAGAGATCGCACGGTTTAACCTAGTATTTGGGCACACGCTAGTGCAGAACGCTAGTACACACGCTTGCCAATGTTTACGAGCATCTTCAACGATCCTCCGGCAGCATCCACTTGGTGGCTACCCTGTTGGCAAAACTCAGTGGTGCTTCTGAGTGACGGAACTCATGCTGTCGCATAGAATGAGCTACTTTTGCCCATGAGCATGTCTTATACAGGCGGTCCCCGAGATACACGGTTACTGGGAACCGAAAACGGGCGCCAAAAACCGCGTATCTCGAATTTCCGCGTAAGTCGAATCTCGTGATTTCCAGTCAAAATGTCACTAATTTTCGTATAATTTTGCAAGTAGGGGGTTTAGCTACTTTATTAATTATTTGGTACGATACTGACTGAATACAACAGTTTCAAACCTTTTGAAATGGTTATTCACATTCGAGAAATTCTAAACAGAAATTATTTTGATTTGCCAATTTATGTGTCAAATTAGTACAATTGTCCCAAATAACTGTCAAATTTAGGAAACCGCGTATCTCCGAATCCGCGTATAAGAGGTTCCGTGTATCTCGGGGACCGCCTGTAGTTAAAATATAAATTTCTGTCTCTTCTTCTTCTTCTTCTTCTTCTTCTTCTTTGGCACAACAACCGCTGTCGGTCAAGGCCTGCCTGTACCCACTAGTGAAGTGAGCTTGGCTTTCAGTGACTTTTTATTACCATAGCAGGATAGTCAGTCCTACGTATGGGGGCACGGTCTATTCGGGACTTGAACCCATGACGGGCATGTTGTTAAGTCGTACGAGTTGACGACTGTACCACCAGACCGGCCAAATTTCTGTCTCTATTGGTCATCAAACAAAGATATAACGGAATGAGGGGATTTAAACCAACTTTAAGCGGGTAATAAATGATACCTGATCTTTTATTAGAAGAAAATGTAGTATCGAAAATAAGTCCTAGCCGTGCAAGTAGATATACCATCCAAATAGCGTCGCACTGTGAGGCGTGTAGTCTAAATCTATGGCATACGATGATATTCGATGAGACGTCCGTACAAAAACAATCGCTTCACTACGTGAAATTGATTCGCAATGTCTGGTTGCACGGTAAGGTTAGAGAGCGTAGATCAACCACCAGCGGAGCGTAAACTATTGCAGATAACAGGTCTACGGTAAGCAGAATATAAGACGAGCGTGAAGAGATCAATAAAGGGAACGATCATTCGTGTTGAGAGCACGGAGTACAACACTACTGGCATGATGTATTTCCATCTTTTTTCAGCAATTTTATCAAAACCAATGAACGGCTGCAGTACTTTTGATAATTTCAGCACACTTTCTAAACACCTTCTAACGTTATTTCGCATTACATCAACATCACAAGCATTAATACTCCAATCACACGCGAAACACTACTGTTTGCTATTTTGTTACTATCTGCCTTAAAACGAATCTTGCAACCTGAACTAACCAAGCTTTGTGTTAGTGAGTGCCACTCAAAAATCGTTTCTACCGGGCGGCAGCGATCCAATGCACTGCTGGAACATGGAGAGATATTGAGTGATTATTTGCCAGCAGGGCAGAGCGCGGGCATTATATGCCATAGGGCCAGCGTCCCACGACGACGCAGTGGAAAGGGTCTATTGTGCTGCGGGCAGACCGCGTGCAGTCGTTGTGGACGCCGGTACATTCCCCCCCCCCCTCACCTCTCGTAGTCGGTACGCGGAGTATATTAGGCGGTTCATATCGCTTGGCCTCTGCTATCAGTCGCCTCAGTCGCGGTTCGGCAGTGGTGCCCTAGAGATGTGGTTTTATTACGGAGTGATCGATTTTCTTACGTGTTGCTGCGCGTAAACCTTCCCCCCCAGTGAGATCTCTGCTAAAGAACCGACTGTAACGTTTGCGATACTTACTATTAACTAATAGTGAAATTTGTGTGCGTGTGTGATCAAACAACGAAACTGGGGTGATACATACAGGAGTTGTGATTATAATTCAATTAGCGTTTGCGGAAAGTGTAGTGGTTATTTAAAAATTGCGTTACTTTAGACATTCGGTATCAACGATCCCGCCCGTGTGTGTGTGTTTTTTTAACTTCAAACCCGGAGGGTTAGAAAATGATGTAAGTTGACAACTACAAACGCAAAAAAAACATTAACAACGCACCTCGCTGTGAGCCACGTCAAGCACCTGCGCAAAGCTTGCGGTTGTATCACTCACTGCCTGCCGAAGATCGATTTGAACCGATCGCATTAATCTAGCTATGCAATTCTCTCTGTGTGTGTCTGTCTGTGTGTTGTATTGTTCTGCATCTATTATTTCCCTTACATCATACAGTGGATCATTTCTTGGGGTCTTGAGTCTTTCCCATTTCTCTGGCACAACAGTTATCTCGAGCGCACCCCTACAAACACCCTTCTATTTACGTGCACGTTGCTTATTGCGGGATTCCTACCATAGGTTATACACACTAGCAAATAAGTCGAAACTCTGATCGCGATCGACACAGAAACCGATCAGATAATGGGGATCATTCTAACCATGCGATGCGTCTCCGAAGATGTGAATTAAGGGTTGTATGCTTATGGTGATCAATGGACACCCTTTGTACATGCGGGGGGATACCCCTCGATGCGTGCGTGTACCGATCGGAAAAGCCGTCCGGTAAGCGGTACTACTTCTCCACCTCGCGTCAACCCGGTACTCGACTGCAAACAGAGCGCCTAGCACAAGCTGTGGAACAAGAATGGACAGGCCGCGTGCAAACATTCTGTCATGTATCGAACAAGTATTTGACATTATCTTGAAACAAGTGGGGGGGGGGGGGGGTGTAGTGTACGGGAGTGAAACGGGGTTTTGTGGGGCGATTTTACAACGCTGCCCGCGATAGCCACATTCAAGAACTGCGCGTAGCAAAAAATGTGCTCATCCGGTAAATGAAGGCGGCGTGCTGAAGCATTCCACTACGATAGATAAAGCCTCGTACGCGCACTCAATTGTTTGGCGTTATCTAGAAAGGACCAATTATGATGACGGATTTTTAATCCCGATTGCTAGCGTACACGGTAAATTGGGGATCAATGACTGGACAGTTTCGCCTGTTCGCCCGGGTCCAGCATATCACACGTGGTTATGCCTGTGACAAATGGGTTTTTTTTTATTTTTAGACGAGCTAGTTTTTCGGGCCTTCACTCAAATGCACGGTCCAGTCTATTTCCGGTTTGGGTTTGGCGAAGGGGATTTTCCAGGCGCAAAGCAGAGCGTTCATTGTGGAACTCGTTTTACAAAATGTGCTAAACGGGTTTTTTTTTTTGAGGGCTGATTTTTTTTTCCAAACATGATCGTATATCTATGGAATCTATGGATGAATACATTAAAGAGATAGAGTTAATGATGGCCGCGACGCCAATGGCGAGACGACGATCAGCAGCAACAACCCGTCCGTCCTCTGTATCAGGGTTGTTTCTGAATGAGAATAATAGAATTGTTGCAAAAAAAAGCCCTCCACACACACACACAAACACACATTATTGTTCGTATCGTGCATGTAGGGCTTGTCGGGGGGGGGGGGGATGATGGGAGACCACCCTTATTATTTGATGCAGCTGTACCATTTGGCCTTGGACGTACGGTGGATGAGCTCTAGGCATGGGAGAGCAGGGCAGCATTTGATACGTGCCCACCACCACCATGGACAATATCTCGCATAACCCCGATTCCAATGTGAAGCCAAATCAGATACAGAGCACGCGCGATCTTGCAGGGGGAGAAAGCACAAACCCAATTCAGTGCCACTGGAGGAGGAACAGTGATCTTTACCAAGTGCCACCGTCCGCTTATGCAATCTACTCGGTTAAGAAACTTCTTTTCATTCGCATTTTGTTGCCTCACTATGTGACACTCAGCATGATGCCCATGACTGATTGATACGGCGGTCCGCTAGTTGGTTCGTTTGCTGGCCTCCGGACGGCTCGGCAAAGGGAGCTACAGGCGGGGAGATCCTTTTCTCTATTTGACTTGACGATGAATTGACAAAATAGGAGATAATTGAAAAACAACCACAGAGGGAACCTGCCAGCGCACTGCACAAAAGGTTTGATAGTAGTACCTTTCCATTTGCTCGCGCTCCCTTGCATGCTGGATCGATGGCAAACGAGCGATCGTCATACAGTAAGGCTGTGACTGACACAAAGCGTCGACCAAAAATAGCCAACAATCCATTTAACATCCAATGTGTGTGTGTGTATGTGCCTTTCGGATTGCGGATGTTCGGAACAGTTTGAATGGTAATAGGAATGTGCCAAAATCGTCGATCATGCCAATAAATTTGACACCCTTGTGGTGGGGTGCCTTTCCCATTGCATCCACGCTCTCTCTCTCTCTCTCGCTCTCTTTTTGCCTGGCGTTTTATTAATTGAAGAATAAAATAGAACAAAACCCTGGTACACTTCCCGAAGATCACTTAAGAAACTAGGACTAGTTCAATCAATCATCGCCCAATTGTGATGTACAATTGGCCTACATTTGTTGGGGACAGGCTTCCCCGCGGATGGGCAATAAATAGTGTTTTGCGAATTTCGTCTTTCCCCCCTACCCAATTGCGGTGGTTCAATCGGAAATCAAACTTTTTCCCCCACCACCGGGAAAGTGTGTCCTTGTGTCAATCTGTCTGTATGGACTACTGTTTAACAACCCATTACTTTATCAATCACCTTCAATGGCGGCACAATTCTCACTTCCCACTACACGCTATCTGCGATCTCGTTTACAAGCGTTCATGTTCGTGATGAATGTCGTTTGTGAGGCGGGTTGTACATCGCCCCCCAAAAAAAACCGCTTAAATGTTCCCCAATTTTCTTGCGCACAAGGTCGTGTGACAACATCCTGCAAGGTGTGTCGAGGTAACGGGAACCCTTCAAGCTATTCGCTTTTCTTCTTTGCCCCTTTTCCATGTTAATAGGGTGGTGTGGAACGATCGCTTGCACACTTAATTGCCGCTCCCGATCGATGATGCCTATGCTCCAATTCGGTGCCCGATCACCTTGAACCGGGCGGCCGGGCAAACATAAACAGACAAATTGGGTGGCAAATTGTGCCCTTTTGAGTGGTAAAAGCACCCGTCACGAAGGTAGACGCCGCCGGGAAATGGGGACAGTTGGTAAAGCAGAGGTACTAATTATCCTCACCCATCGTCATGCCGTTGTTACGGTTCTGGGTCTCCCCCCACATACAACAACAATTAGCAACAGTGAGGGGTATACAGTTTTATTGTTATACAAGTGCCTCACGTCTGTGTCCACGGCTTTTGGAGAAGAGAGCGGGATTGCACGTGGTCGGTTGCAATGTTGTGCACTGTCCACTCTAAACACTCTCGTTCAGGTGAACCCGTTAGCTACCGTGTGTGGTTGGCTTGTTGGCGCTCTCCTGTAAAGCTGTTGAGCTTATTCCGACGCGTGCTGGCACTTTTGCTGGCGGTTGTTAAGTTTGAAGTATTTCCTCCAGTGTGTGTGTGTGCATGTGTGTCCGTAAGTTCACCCCCCAGCGGGCAATTTCTTTAGATGGGCAATTAGTTGTTGTTCTAGGTTAGATAAAGCGTAGAATCATTCCAAAACTGTGGCCGTAGATAACTGCTGCGCCATGCCTGAGCTAAGGTCGTAAATGTCTTCTGTGCCAAAGCATGCTATCGTTTGCCGTAGCTCCATACCGAGTTATCAGTTACGATCACTTTTATTGTTCCGCCGGTTGATAAACGTAAGAGATTCCGTCGAGGCGGTTCTTGGCGGTGGTCATCGTCACAGGGTGTGAGCTCCGGTGGGTTGGTCTACCCATTTTCTGAAGGTGCTTATCAGAGCATCGAAGATCGGAGTGAATTCGGACGTCACGGCACTTCCGCGCCGGTTACAAGCTACATACCTGAATGGTTCCCATGAGGAGCATTTAAGATTGGGAATTATTGTTTTAAGATTGGGGTGTCCCCCATCTTGCTGTGAGCTTTATGGCAAAGACTTACACTTATGATGGTTGTTGTTAAGAGCTAAGAACCAGAAGATAAAAGTGAGGACGAGAGTGATCTTTGTAATTAGTATTTCAACTCTTGGCACACGATCTTCTCTTCCAGTACAGTCTTCAATAAAATACCTCTTCCAAGCTAAATACGACGTTAGCTGCTCTAGATCTTCTCGTTGGGCTCATTTATCTGGCAAACTCACAACATGCAGGTGCCATCACAACAGCATCTAGTTAGGGATGGAGAGCTTTTATGGTACTGCGCACTGCATTCTACGCAGTGGCTCGTGCAAGCTTTTTTATTATCCTTGTATTCTATTATTTGGCAAGAATATTCTTCTATTTGGCGTAACGTCCTACGCGGACATGCCGGCCTATACAGGCTTTCGAGACTTAATGCATTACCACGCAGCCGGATAATCAATCCTTGCTACGGAGGTACGGTCCATTCTAGACTTTAGACTTCAGGCGACGAACTCTGCGTTCTTAGGTTACACAGGTTATAATTAGCGAATGTTGATAATTTTTGCCAAGATAGATTTGGATATCTCATTCTCCTCTTTGGTATATTCACGAAGAATATCAGATCGTTTGGGTTAATAATCTGGGTTGTTTTTTTGTGTGTGAAATTATAAAATGGAAACCAAACAAGTTCATCTTTCGATCATTCTAGTTACCCTTAAAGCAATAACAATGTTCGCTTAGCTAAACTTAGGTTAATAGCTCATGTGGACCCGACTTACTCCCTTTCTTAGCATATTTTATTATGTTTCTGATGCTGGTAATACAAATTAAAACAAACATCGAGTTGCTTCTTATGCAGTCCATGTAAGATAAACCTTCCTTCGAATTGTTTTCAATGTGGTGCGATCATCTGCTAAACTGCACGGGGATCGCTGGATACCCGATTCCGAGGCTGCTTCGTATGGGAGCTGCGTTTGTGTCGGGTTATCCTGGGATGATATGTGACACCGCACGTGGAGCTACAGCTGAATACCCGAGGCTACAACTCGTGGGAACGCCTTGCTTGTTGATATGGGTTGCCATTATAGTAAAAATAAACATAGAGCATAAACTAAAGCACTAGATCGCACTGGTCAGAATAATGAGGAATTCTGCAATAACAACCGCACAGAAGGAAAAAAGATCATTTATGTTTGCGTAGTCCGTAGTCAGCTCACAGCTCTTCTCGAGTTACTCAGTAGTCCAATGGAGAGAAAAGACAGTTGGGCTCAAGTGAATGAAGCGGGATATTCATTTACGAAACAAAAGTTTTCGTGGTCAATTGCACCAAAGATCAAGCAACGTTTTTACGAAATTTGTGACTTATTGTCTGGTCTAGTCATATAGTTGCTGTACTTTAATACGACGATTAGCAATTGTAAATCGCCGATCGTTGTCAAAACATTGAACTCATCTTGTGGTGTTCGGCACCACTGGTGGTGTTGCGCTCCTGGCTGCTTTTCCGAATTCACCACTTTCGAGCGTCACACTGTGGTAAGATTAAGTTAGTGTAGGTAGGTAGCGATGTAATACGAAGTATAGGACACGAAGTATAGGATACGAAGGATAGGACACGAAGGATAGGACACGAATAGGAGCGATCGGATGCGCCGATCGTGGTCCTCGAGCTTGCGAGCGATCGGATGCGCCGATTGTCGCTCTCTTATCTTTCGACCGCCGACCAATACAGTTCACGTGTAATTCACTCGTCGCAATTGTCACGTTAAACAAAATAAATTGTATCGCGCAAGCCCTACATTGGTGACCCCGACGTGATCAAAATCGCGGAACGTGAAAAATTGCTGTCGTGATCAATCGCCCAGGAGAACATTCTCCGTCGCCGTCATCGGTTAAGTATTTGCCGCCGACGTAATCCATTGTCCCGGTACATCGCTATCCCGTGTGCTTGAAGCGCATTTTGGAGTGAAGGAGAAATCTATCACCGACGCGATTTGTGGTTTCGCCGTATCCAGTAGGATAATATTACACAACCACGATTGTTCGGTCGATCGACTACTATTCACCGTGAGTGCCCTGCTGAAGCCCTCCGTTTTCGGAGCCAACGACGTCCCGTAAGAGTATTTTTTTCTCGGGCCCACGTCATCGCTGTGTTGAAGGAGTACCCTGGGGTTTTCGGCCAGCATCATAGTTCCCGGAGCCGTACAGCATTTGACATCAGTAGATACAAAGTGCCACCACCGTGCGTTGTGGTCACGAGATAAGCAGAACGATCACATATATCACGTTTGATACTGTGATCACGGAGAGCCCATTGTCATCGTGTTTTTCATCTGCAAGAGCTACAAGTTCGACAACGTGTCCGTGTAAGCACGGAAACCACACGACCAAGGGGTAGAGAGGAAGCCACCCGATTTCCCGTAAGGAGCATCACTGTCGCTGTTTGTGACCAGAAACACCACCGTGGAATCAGTAGTGCCATCGTGTATTTGGAGCCACGCGGTTTTGGAAGTAGTAACGCCATCGCGTTTTTGGAGCCACGCGGTTTTGGAAGCAGTAACGCCATCGCGTTTTTGGAGCCACGCGGTGTTGGAAGCAGTAGCGCCATCGCATTTTGGAAGCAGTAGCGCCATCGCGTTTTGGAAGTAGTAGCGCCATCGCGTTTTCGGAGCCACGCGGTGTTGAAAGCGGCCTTGTATCCAGTTTTCATCGATCGACAACCGGTGAGCCCGTTCCTTATTATTATTATTATTATTATTATTTTTCATTCGGTGATACTTGTGCCAGAAACTCAGTGTATTTTTATGCGTTTTATACGACGCGTGTTTTTTTTTTTCTTTTTCGGTGCGTTTATAAGTAAATATTTCATTAAGTGCAACGTTGTTTTACGAGTTTTACGAGAAAATACGTGCAATTTCTTACGTGCAATTTCATTAGTACATTTTTATCGTATACAATTTAGCGCAGTATTTTTTTTCACATTTTCTTCGTTATAAATTATACTGAAATACTACGCGTTTTGAATTTTTCCTTGCATTTTATAAAAACCTTGTATTTATTGAACTGAATTTTGCGATCAGTATTATAGGTCATTTTTATCCTTGGTACGTTTAAAAATTTAAGTGCGTGTAGTGAATTAGAAAACAGGTTAGATTTCTTTGTATTGGTTTTGTAAACCACAGAGTGATGTCTTTGAAAGCTGGTGCCGAAGGAAAGGGTGAGGAGAGTTCAAGTTCGGCAGGAACGACAAAGGTGTCGGCACCGGGCGATCCTCCCCTGGGGGTAGAGCGTATATCTACGAAGTTACCAACTTTTTGGGAGGACGTTCCAGAGGTTTGGTTCGCTCAAGCAGAAGCGGAATTTGAGCTTTCAAAAATTTCACGGGAGCGCACGCAATACACATATTTGATCGCTGCAATGTCCAAGGAAGTATTAGCTAAGGTGCTGGACATTGTGAAAAGTCCTGACCCGGTAAAACCATACTCTCACTTAAAGGGAGAAATTTTAAAACGGTTGACAAGTAGTGAGGAAACACGATTGTCAAAATTGTTATATCATGTTGAGATAGGAGATAGAACTCCATCAGATTTCTATCGATACATGCTACAGATAGCTGGGGATTCTACCGATCTTTCCGTAACTCTTGTGAGGAAATTGTGGAAGTCAAGACTGCCTAAATCGATTGAGGTAGCCTTAGTTGCAGTTGATACAAAAGATCACGCTGAGCAATTGCGGATAGCAGACAGGTTATGGGAATGCACACAATCTAGTGGACTATCCGAAGTGAATACTCGTGCTAGAGTTACATGCGATTCAGCGTCTGATGAAATCCGGCGTGAAATAAGCGAACTACGCGACATGATCAAGAAGATGTCAAATCTTTCCCAACGACAACATCGTGATCATAGACGCAGCTTCTCTAGAGAACGAAGAAATTTCCAAAGTCCATCTCGTGATAGGAAACCATTTTGTTGGTATCATTACAGATACGGTAACGGAGCAACCAAGTGTGTTAAGCCCTGTAATTTTTCCACAACACGAGTCAAACACTCAGAGGAAGAAAAAAACTAAGAAGCTCACGGGAGTTGGCGGATCTCCCTAGAGCATATAGTACTTCTCCTCGTTTGTTCGTAAATGATATGATGACATCATTTACCTTTTTAGTGGACACAGGGGCTGATGTATCCGTCATTCCATTTCATTTAGCTGGTAAAGCTCATAAACCTACAGACTTAGTTTTGCAAGCAGCCAACGGAAGTACCATAGTGACGTATGGCACAAAGCTGATTCAAGTAAGTTTAGGTTTCAAAAGAGTTTTTACCCATATTTTTATCATAGCATCCGTAAATCGTCCTATAATAGGAGCGGATTTTTTATACAAAACCGGAATACTAGTGGATATCAAAGGGCGTAAGCTAATTGATTCGACCACTAATTTAGCGATCATAGGATCATTGGCACTTGTGGATACTCCTTCCCCTAAACATTTTGTACTTGAAGCAGGAGACTTCGGACGAGTTCTACACCAGTTTCCATCTTTGGTAGAACCACCGGACTACAGAAAGCCAGTATGTCATAATGTGTTTCATTATATTGAAACCAAAGGCCCTTTGCCTTTTGCGAAGCCACGTCGCCTTGACCCGCAAAAGCGAAAAATCGCGCATGTGGAATTTCAGCAAATGGTAGACTTAGGAATTTGTCGCCCATCATCATCACCAGGGTCATCACCCTTGCATATGGTGCCGAAGGGTGACAATGACTGGAGACCATGTGGGGATTATCGAAGGCTTAATGCCATTACGACACCAGATCGGTATCCGATCCCTCACATCCAGGACTTTACCATGCAACTGCAGGGTTGCAATTTTTTTTCAAAGCTTGACATAGTACGAGCATATCATATGATCCCAGTAGCAGAAGAGGACATACATAAGACGGCCATTACTACCCCTTTCGGCATGTTCGAATTTTTACGAATGCCTTTTGGTTTAAAAAATGCCGGTCAAACATTTCAGAGGTTCATGAACAGTTTATTCAATGACCTCAGTTTCGTATTCGTCTACATTGACGATATTCTAATTGCCAGTTCGACGAAGGAAACGCACCTTGAGCACTTGCGCATAGTGTTCAATCGGCTGGCAGAATACGATTTAAAAATTAAACCGTCCAAGTGTGTGCTAGGTGTATCTACCATTAATTTCTTAAGCCACACAATTTCAGCTAATGGAATTATCCCATGCGCGGATAAGGTAGAAGCGATAAAAACATTCCCAACGCCAAAATCGGTTAAACAACTACAGCGATTTGTGGGAATGGTCAACTATTATCACCGTTTCTTACCGAGCGTTTCAAATACGTTGAGACCCTTGTACAAGTTGATAGCACAGCACACCAAGCAGAAATTAAAGACATTCGACTGGTCGGAGGAGTGCGACAAAGCGGCCCTTCAGGTCAAGTCAGACCTAGCAAAAGCTACGATACTGTCACACCCAAGGTCCGATGCAGTTTATTCTTTAACCACGGACGCATCTAATTTCGCCGTGGGAGCGGTGCTGGAACAGCATTTTGAAGGAAGTTGCCAACCACTAGCATTCTTCTCTAGAGTAATCACCCCAACCGAACAAAGATACTCTACGTTCGATAGAGAATTATTGGCAATCGTGCTGAGCATCAAGCATTTTAGACATTTTTTAGAAGGCAGGTCATTTATTATATATACTGACCATAAACCGCTCACCACAGCGCTGACGTCAAAAACCGAGAAATCACCTCGACAAAATCGTCATTTAGATTTCATTTCTCAGTTCTCAAGCGACATTCGATACATCAAAGGAGACAGCAACATAGTTGCAGATACTCTCTCGCGTGTGGCAGAAACGGATTCAATTAGTAACTTGGATTACAAAATTTTCTCTGAATGTCCACGTACTGATGAACAATTGAAAACATTATTGGAGAATAAAAAAAATAAAAACTCTGCTTATAAACTTGATAAGCTTTTGCGAAACAACACAGAATTGTATTTTGAGGTCTCTACGGGGAAAAATAGACTGTACGTCCCGAAATCCTTACGTAAGGAAACATACGATGGTGTGCACAATGCCTCCCATCCTGGCATAAAAGCATCTAGGAAAATGATGACTGATCGATATTTTTGGCCAGCCATAAATAAAGATGTAGCTAATTGGACTCGCGCATGTTCTGCTTGCCAAAGAGCTAAAGTAGTTAGGCACACAAAATCACCTTTGGAATCTTTTTCACTTCCAAAGGGAAGGTTTGACCATATTCATATGGACATTGTTGGACCCTTACCTCCATCTGAGGACAAAATATATTTATTAACAGTAGTAGATCGTTTCACCAGATGGCCAGAGTGTTATCCTCTAACTAACATCTCTGCGGCTACTGTTGCCAAAACTTTCGTGGAACAGTATGTGTCTAGGTTTGGTTGTCCGTTAAGAATTACGACAGATAGAGGAAGACAATTCACTTCAAGATTATTCGAGGAGTTGACCAAACTATTGGGCACACACCATATTGCAACCACTGCCTATCATCCACAAGCCAACGGTATGGTGGAACGTTTCCACCGTCGGCTAAAGGAAGCCTTAAAAGCTAGTGGGAACTCACCACGATGGACAGTTCGGTTACCATTAATACTTCTCGGCATTCGTCTTTCTTATAAAGATGAAATCAGAGGTTGCCCAGCAGAAATGGTCTACGGTCAAAGTCTCCGATTACCTGCAGAAGTTTTTGTACCATCTAGAGACGAAATCGATGATGATACATCTGACTTAATCGTTGATTTAAAGAAAGCATTCAAATCCGTAGAGCCATCGAGCCCTAAAGATAACAATAATACGAACAACTACATACCTAAAGCCCTAGAAAATTGTAGACAAGTATTTGTCAGGGTTGATAAGGTCAAAACAGGACTTCAAGCTCCCTATGACGGTCCATATACCGTTGTTCGAAGATTCAGAAAATTTTTTGTCATTCAAATGAAGGATAGGAATGAATCAATTTCTATTGATCGACTCAAACCCGCTTTTGAGTGTGAAGCTCATACTAAGGCAACCAAGCCGCTGGAAAAGTCCCCCGTAACGAAAAAACATGTTCATTTTCGCTAAGAATAAGACCGCCGAGTCCGCAATAAGCGTTTGACGGCAGATATAAAAGCGTGACTACGTCACTGGAGGGGGATCGTGTGGTGTTCGGCACCACTGGTGGTGTTGCGCTCCTGGCTGCTTTTCCGAATTCACCACTTTCGAGCGTCACACTGTGGTAAGATTAAGTTAGTGTAGGTAGGTAGCGATGTAATACGAAGTATAGGACACGAAGTATAGGATACGAAGGATAGGACACGAAGGATAGGACACGAATAGGAGCGATCGGATGCGCCGATCGTGGTCCTCGAGCTTGCGAGCGATCGGATGCGCCGATTGTCGCTCTCTTATCTTTCGACCGCCGACCAATACAGTTCACGTGTAATTCACTCGTCGCAATTGTCACGTTAAACAAAATAAATTGTATCGCGCAAGCCCTACAATCTTTAAGCCACACTGTCTTAAAACGAACATCCTTAGATGCGATCAAAACAGCGGAAGCATTCCTAAACTGTTTCCAACTGTGGTGCCCATCAAGAAGAACTGTGTGAAGAGATCATTGTAACTGGTATCCTTAATCTTGAAATTCAAGACCGAATTTGATCCTCTCATTGTGTGCTGTCTTCAAATCATATTTCACAAAACCATGTGTTTGTTCCACTTTGCTGCCGTGATCTACCCCATACCCTCTCCGACCGCTCTTACAACTCTGCACTCCGGTCACGTTGCAGATTGAATGTCAATAAGAAAAAGCTTCTGCTGCTATCCGTCCTAGCAGCGATAGTGATCGTCGCCCTTGCCGTCGGCCTTACCGTCGGGCTTCGCTCGCGTGACAGTTCAGACAATCAGCATGCCCGTCTTACCGGAGCCGCCGTCACCTCCAACGGCATCGAGTGTGCCGGCATCGGTGCAGACATCCTGCGGCGCAACGGTTCGGCAGTGGATGCCGCCATTGCAACGCTGTTCTGCGAAGGTGTAACCTGCCCCCAGAGCATGGGTCTCGGCGGTGGCTTCCTGGCCACGATCTACATGCGCGACACCAACACGGCCCTGGCGCTGGACGCACGCGAAGTGGCACCGGCCGCCGCCACCAAGGACATGTACCTGAACCAATCGTCGGTACAGGGCGGACTGGCGGTCGCTGTGCCCGGTGAGGTGAAGGGTTACTGGGAGCTGCACCAGCGCTACGGACGGCTGGAGTGGAAGGAGCTGGTCGAACCGACGGTACGACTGTGCCGCGAAGGCCACCTGGTAACGGGCTACCTGGAGCGCATCCTAAAAGGCCGCGAGCAGCGCATCCGCAACATACCAACGCTGCGCGATGTGTTCATCAACCCGGCCACCGATCAAACTTGGCAGGAGGGCGATCGACTGAAGCGCCCAACGCTGGCCGACACGCTCGAGGTGATTGCGCGCGAAGGCGCAGGCGCACTGTACAGCCGCAACGGGACGCTGCTGCCGAAGCTGATGCGCGATCTCAAACTGTTCGGCAGCATCATCACCGAGGACGACTTTTACAACTACGAGTAGGTTATCCTTCCAGGCTGTGTCGGTTGCGTCCAGGGTCAGGTATGATCGTCTAACGTTTTCGGCCCAATTTGCCATTCGCAGACCACGGTGGGTTGCTCCGGCACGAACCAGTATTAGAAAGTCTAGTCACGTGTACTCGTTCCCGCTGCCCGGCAGCGGTCCCGTACTGAACTACATGCTTAACATCCTGGACAACTACGACGAGCTGCGACCGGACGACCCACTGTCCTGGCACCGGATCGTGGAAAGCTTCAAGCACGGCTACGGCATGCGCACGCGCCTCGGCGACCCGGCCTTCGTGCCCGGCATCGAGGACCATCTGGACAAGCTGGCGAGCAAAACGTACGCCCGCTACATCTCGGAAACGATCCAGGACGATCGGACGCACGCCGAGTACGCACACTACGGGGCGGAGTTTTCCAACGAGCGCGACCAGGGCACGGCCCACGTGTCCGTCCTTGCGCCGAACGGTGATGCCGTCGCGGTCACCAGCACCATCAACAATATGTAAGTGTGCGCGTTTCTGTGTTTTGTGCTGCGTCTGTTGTGTGCTGTGTTCCGGCACCGTTCCTCAAACCCTCTCTCCCCCCTCCGTTGCTCTTTATCGCCTATCGACAGCTTGGGCGCAATGATACGCTCCCCCTCGACCGGCATCGTGCTGAACGACGAGATGGACGATTTCTCCACGCCCGGGCTGATCAACTCGTACGGGCTGCCTGCATCGCCGGCCAACTTTATCGTGCCCGGCAAACGGCCGCTCTCCTCGATGACACCGACAATCATTACCGACGACACGGGGGACGTGCGCATCGTGGCGGGCAGTGCGGGCGGCTCGCGCATTACCACCGCCACGATGCAGCTGATCGTGCGGCACCTGCTGTTTGGCGAAACGCTCGGCACTATCATTAGGGCGCCCCGGATGCACCATCAGCTCGCGCCGATGTCGATCGAGTACGAGAAGGGATTCGATCCGGTCGTGATCGCCGGGCTGGAAGCGCGCGGGCACGTTTGCGTGCAGGCTGCGTCGGACGGTGGGTTTGCGGCGCTGACCGCAATCGTACGCCACGCACGCGGCACACCCATGTCCACCCTCATCGAAGCGACGTACGATCCGCGACGATCGGGCAGTATCGAGATTTTGCAGGATTGCACTAGCACTAGTTGTTAATTTGTGCTGCGTGTGTATGTATCCATGCCAGATACATACCATTAGAAAGATAGATAGAGGGAAGAGAGGGAGGCTGGAGCTGCGTGTGGGGTTCCTGTAGCGATAGCTTGCCTTTTTCTGTTAGTATTGTTGCTAGTGATATTACAATTCATGTATGTCGACACCAGTATACGTCAGTACAATCGTTACCTAGTTACCAGATTTTGTATAATAAAATGAGATTTTAAGAGCAAACACCACGTGTGCGTGCGTGTGATGCACAACAACAACAGCAATGATGGGGACAGCATCCTATCCTAACAGCAAATCGCACCGCTTCCTTTCCGCACGTAACACCATGACTAATCTTCGTGTACTACTAACCCAAAGCATCCAAGCGCGGTATCATCCATCAATTACGTAACGCTTATAATCTTGATTTTTAACATATAATTACTATCCAATGCCTCTCGAACCCGGACGATTTCAAACGATTTTGAGTCTTATTTTGCACTAAATTGGATAAACATTGCCAAACAGCCCTTTCAATGTATATGTAAAGAGCTACAAAAAACATGTTTGAAAGGCTTTGCTTGTTTAATAACTCAAAAGGGTCTTAATGCTTAATACTTAATAGTTAAATTGCTTAAACAATTCCTCGACGGGGGGTCTAAACGATCTACAATCTCAATCTTCCTTTAGACGGAAAACAGTAAACGCTTGATTAAAAAAGCAATAACAAACTGTGGAGAAACCCAATTATGCACTTAAAATAGACGGTTGGCGAAACACAATGCTTTTCCATAAGACTGGGAATATTATTACAGGTATTACTTACTTACTTATCCGGCACTATAACCACCGACAAACCGACGTGACACTTCGAACAAAATGAGCTTCAAAAGTTGTCTCCTTATTTCAAATGAAAATACGTTAAACACTAGCGCCATCTCTATAATCGCTTACTACACTGACACAGAGAAGAAACTGCTAAATCCCCTTTATGTTTTTCTACGCAAATTCCAATGCGTATTGTTTTATGTACTTCTCACATCTTTTGCATTGATTTAGAAACTTATAAAATGATTTTCCTGGATGTTTTTTCCAATAATTCTCACAAAATCTTGCCTCACACTTCCTTCGTAATTTGTACAGCAATTATCTGCAGTACGCGATACTCGATATACGCGAATTCGCATTACGCGATTCCTCTAAATTTGACAACTCCATGTGTTTTTTGCAAATATTTTAATTATTTGAAATATTTTATGTTCTTTTTGAATTTCCTTAATGTTCTTAATGCATTTTGCATTAAATTTGTGCAAAATATACCTGTTTTATAACAAAAATCTTTAATGCAAAACTCTGTAGCGATATATTTCAATCCTCGAACCGGTAGTGTAAACTATTTTTCCATAGGAATCCGCTATACGCGAAAACTCGAGATACGCTATTGCGCTCGGTCCCGTACGATAGCGTATATCGGATAATAACTGTATTTAGAAAAGTTGTTTACATCGAAGCAGCAGTGAACAGAGCTTACTTTGACAAAAGTGTTCGCCTCACTGGTAAATGACAGTATTTTCGTGTGGGGCACTTTTGTAACGCCAGTGTCACGTCGGTTTGTCTGTGCTATAACCGCTTTGCGGTCTTGGTCTGCCTCAGAAGTGTCCGAACCCCCATCACGGTCTCGCACCTTCTTCTGCCAATCCGTTATCCCGGCCTTAATGGCGGACGCCTCCACGCCATCTTGCCACCTCAGTTTGGGCATACCACGCCTCCTCTGTCCTTGTGGACGGCCTAAAAATATTTGAAATAATTAAAATCTCGATTTCGTTAAATAAAATAATTTCCGCGTAGTGATGGGAAATTTCCGTCGGAATCGCTTCCGCACTAGCTTCGAAGTTTTCTGGAATTGATTCCGGAAGTATGTCCGGAATGAGTTTCCGGAATCGATTGCGGAATCGGCTCCGGAATGGGTTCCGAAATCGGCTCCTTAATTGGAATCGGCTACAGAAATGGTTTCAGAATCATAATCGTTTCCGGAATCGGCTTTGCGAATGAAATCTGTTCCGAAACAGGAATCGGTTCCAGATTCCAGAATCAGTTCTGGAATCAAAATTGGTTCAGGAATCGAAATCGGTTACGGAATCGGAATCAGTTCCGGAATCAAAATCGGCTCCAGAATCGGAATTGGATTCGAAATCAGATTCGTCTTCGAAATCGGAGTAGGTTTTGGCATCTTTATAAGAATAGATAGTCAACTCCAAAATCGATTCCAGCATCGGAATTGGCTTCGAAGTTGATTCCGAACACAGAATCGGAATCGGATAAGTCCGATTCCGAGCTCCCACCACTAAAGAGCAGAAGATTTATTGAAGGAGGTTTCTTCCAGCGCTACATTTTGTGGCAATAGCACAGGCCAGGCCCGAAATAAAAAAAGCAGTTTTAGCGTTACGTTATTAATGGACGATGCCCAAAGTGGCGTCAAAGCATGAGCAGAGGGCATCTGGCGGGTTACGCACCATCGATCCTGTTATCAGCGGCACGAAATTGACCGGCAAAACAGCTTAACTAACACACGTTCGCAAGCCTCCAAAAATGATGGAATGTATGGGGTCTATACAGGAATGCATGTAACATTTAGCTTAGTGTTGCTTCGACTGTGCATCGGTTCGGTAGAAGAGTAGTAGATTAACACACTTTCCACCAGCATGTTCTAACAGTGTTTTCGGTTTTTTAACCCCCATAAACAAGAAAAAACATATCAATGTCTTATTAAATACATTTTTTTGCTTAAAAAACAAATTAAGCAACGCGTTTTGCTAGAAGACACAACCGCCCGTATCCATCATCATGAAGCGCAGAACCATTCTCTCGCTGCTGATCGCAGCGATCATACTCACAATTCTGATCGTCGTGTTTGTGCTAGCCACCCAGGGCAACATAACACTCCCCCCTCCACCGGGTGATGCCCCAATCGCCCATCATCACCGGTCCGGGGCGGTCGTTGCGAACGGTGCCGAGTGTGCCGCGATCGGGGCACAAATCCTGCGCCAGAATGGTACCGCCGCCGACGCCGCCATCGCAACGCTGTTCTGCGAAGGCGTGACCTGCCCGCAAAGTATGGGCCTGGGCGGCGGCTTCCTGCTTACCATCTACGACCGCCAGAACGGTACGGTGGAAACGCTAAATGCACGCGAATCGGCACCGGCCGCTGCGGAGCGCAGTATGCTGCGCGTAGCGAAGGAACGCGGACAGGATACGCGTGGCCTTACCGTGGCCGTGCCGGGCGAGTTGAAGGGATACTGGGAGCTACATCAACGGTACGGTCGGCTGGAGTGGGCAGCACTGGTACAGCCAACGATCGAGCTGTGCGAACGGGGCCACCTGGTGACGCCCTATCTGAGCCGAATACTGGCGCGCGTTGAGCGACAACTGTACGCAGAGCCCTCGATGCGGGAAGTGTTTATCAATCCGGCAACGAACCGCACGTGGCAGGAAGGGGACACGATCAGGCGGCTGCAGCTGGCACAAACGTTGCGCATCGTAGCGGCGGAAGGAGTGGACAGTTTGTACAGCGCAAACGGGACGCTGCTGCGCATGGTCCTGAAGGATCTGAAATCGTTCGGCAGTATTATAGAGAAGGAGGACTTTTTAAGCTACAGGTGAGAGCTGGAAAAAAAAAACAAGAAAATATTATTAAATAATCATCACCCCTTTTTGCAGACCACGCTGGGAGGCACCGGACACGGTAACGCTGGCTGCCGGCGAACGCGTCCACTCGATCGTCGTGCCGGGCAGCGGCACGGTGCAGAACTTTATGCTGCGCGTGCTGGACGGGTACGCGAACATGAGCGCGACCGATCCGCTCAGCTGGCATCGCATCGTCGAGAGCATGAAGTTTGCGTACGGGCTGCGTACGCGCATCGGCGATCCGGCCTTCACGCCGGAAGCGGTGGCGGTCATACGCAACCTGACCGATCCGCAGTTTGCGGCGTACGTGCGCGAGCAGCTGATCAATGACGAGCGTACGCACGACGACTTTGCGTACTATGGGGCAGAGTTTGCCGACGTGGAGGACAAGGGAACGGCCCACATCTGTGTGCTGGCGCCGAACGGTGATGCCGTGTCGGCCACAAGCACCATTAACTATCTGTAAGTGTAAATGGGGGCGAAAGCCATTATCTTACAAAAAGGAAGTCATCATCATCATCATCGTTTCCTTCCAGACTTGGTGCTAAAATACGCTCCCAGTCGACCGGCATCATACTGAACGATGAAATGGACGACTTTTCCACACCGGGCACGGTCAACACGTACGGGCTGCCGGCATCGCCCGCCAACTTTATTGCGCCGCGCAAAATCCCACTCTCCTCGATGACACCCTCGATCGTGACCGATCGGAACGGTGCGGTCCGGATGGTGCTGGGTGGTGCGGGTGGTTCGCGCATTACCAGCGCAACGGCCGTCATGATCTATCGGCATCTGGTGTTTGGTGATGATCTCGCCACGATCATGAACGAGAAGCGGCTGCACCATCAGCTGGCCCCGATGTGGGTCGACTATGAGGCTGGCTTTCCCCAGACCGTGCTGGATGGGCTGGTAGCGAAGGGGCACCGGGTGAAGGAGAAAACGCCGGACGCTGGGTTTGCGGCGGCGACCGGCATTGTGCAGGATGCAGCGGAACAGCTGGTGCAGGCGGCTTACGATCCACGGCGCGGTGGCAGTGTGGAGATTGTGAAAACGTAAAGTGCGCACAGTTGAGGCGCATGGCGGGGTACGGAACGTAACGGAAACGGTTTTGGGTGCAGTTGGTTTAAATGTAATCTTTATAATTGAAGTATTTACCGACTAATAAAATGACACACAAACAAGTGTTTGAGGACAATGAAATGACAAACGTTTGTTAAATAGAAAGCAACACGTCGAGCGATCACATCCGCTGTTCATGAAGAGTGGGTACGAAATTGTGATTGTTGTGGCGTAGGAAAGAGGTAAGGAAAATACCCTGGGACTTGGTTCCATGTCTAGGAGTTGGAATTTATCTACTTATGAGGTATCTTCTCCTATCCACCCTTGTCGCTATTAAACCATCTTGCTGGTCTGACATTATTTGCAACCGTTCATGCATTCTGGCTCAACGAAGACTTGCACGAAGAAAGAATTGGGTCCTTCTTCTCAACACGGCATGTTTAGAATTTGGTCAAAGATCACCTGAAGAATCAATTACTCAAAAACGATAATTCTCTGCTTGAACAGTTCAAAAATGTATCCAATATCCAATATCCAATGGAAAGGATCTTATATTTTGTAACTTAGCCTTATCAATCTAAGCAGTATTAGGAGTCCTTAAGATCGCTTAAGACCTTGCGTGAAAGTGATTTTTTTTTTGCTATATTTTATTGGATATTTATCATAATATGGCTCATCATACACCAGCAAACTGAAATAATAAGTATATTACATTTTCTTGTGATTCACTGCTGACCTTTTTTTTCTCCATGAACAAAGCGAGGAATCACATGGAAATACCTTTAATTTATTATTTCAATATTTATTTTATATTCTAGAAAGTTCGAGTACTAAATATCCTTTCTATTGGTGTACGATAAGCAATCTTCTGATAAATCTGTATTGAAATATATCAGAAAACTCCAAAATTTCAGGTTCAATTTCACTTCTAACGCGGGCTTTGTAAGGAACGATTTGCTAATAATATCACCGGATGTCACTTGTGGTTTCACTGTCTACAATTACGACAACATACAGGATTTACTTTTTTCTCCACTTTTTGTTTTAATTCCAGTTTTTTTTTTTTGTCTTATCATATCCCTTTTTAATCGTTTCTGCAATTTATTGGCATTCTCTCAATATTCTTGACAGAAAAAAAAAGATTCAATAATATGAGAAACACTTCAAAAAGCTTAGAATGATTTAAAAAACCATATAAAATGTTTAGGAAACAACCAACTTCTAAGAAGTAATCAAAAGCTCGCCGAGCCTTTAGTTGGTAAGATTCGTAATAATAATGAATATTCAGATTATAATGCTGATGTTGTGTATTTGTCCGAGACACCCAATACGACACAACCGTTGCAACATAGTTGATCACCTCTAATATTCAAAAAAGACGCCGTCCACCACTTTCCAAGTGATTTATATTAGAATTATAACCACTGGATCAGAATCAGTCATTCTTAATCGTTCTTCGTATGATCGTCCCTCTAAGCTCTGACGTAGGTGAGATCTTCTGAAAATAGCACTATCGATGTCAAGGCTCTATGGGTAATAGCTTTTTAAACGAAGTTGATAAATAAACATAATCATCATCCTCTTTCGAACTAAGAATTGAATTTTAGCAGCCAAACAGATTGTTTCATCACGTTCAAGCGGTAATTCTTTTATCATTGAGCATTCTGACTCAGAAGATATTCAAACGAATCTTACAAAACATTCGAAAATTGTATCGTTTCGTTTTGAAATGGTAGTAAAGTGGTGCAATGGGATATGCGGTCTATATTACAAGGCTGGAGGTGGTTACATTTTCATATAAACTGTCCTTCCGAACGTAAAACCGTTAATACAAATAAAATTGACCGTTAACTGCGATGTTAATTGCAGTATCCCTTGGTTAGTATAATTATTGTGACATAGTTTTTTTTTTAATGAATTGTTCTGCATCACTCTGTAACTGTATCATAATTGCCCACGAACAACATTTCCTGCAAATAAAATTCCATACACATGTTTATAATTTCGCTACCGGTTATTTTGAAATTTCAAACTCATCCCAAGGTACATATACAATCCCTCCCATCTTGCCGAGTTCGCCCCATGCGGAAACTCACCATTTTCGCCCCCCCGGCGTTGACGTTTGCCGGGCTGTCAAATTACGGCGCTACCAACTGATGACAACTTCCTACTTTTTCGGTCTTTTCGACGTACAACGTGCTGAAGGTAGGAACGGTGCATTGTTTTCCTGCCTGAAAAATAGCGCAACAACAGTGAAACCGGCCCCGCTAACCGTGTGCTTTCCCTCCCAACAGATGGCTGATAAGGCTAAGAGTGCCCCGCAGGCAGTGAAAAAGCCGGCCGTTGCCAAACCGGCGGCCACGAAGGATGCGAAGCCGAAGGAGGCCGGCGCGAAGAAGGTGAAGCGGCTGCCCGTGGTGCCGGAATCGTGGCTGAAGATTGCCAAGTGCAAGCGCGGCTGCAAACCGAACGTGCTGCTCCAGCGCCGCAAGCTGCGCGCCGTGCGGCTGCTGCGCCGCAAGCAGAACCTGCTCCGCGCCATGAACTACGAGAAGAAGTATCTGAAGACGGAGCGTGCCGTCGTGGAGCAGGCCCGCATTGCCAAGGAGAAGGGCAACATCTACATCCCGGCCGAGCCGAAGGTGGCGTTTGTCATTCGTATCCGTGGGTAAGTGGTTGGATGGTCTTAAGAAACGTCGGCACCAAGGGAAAGATTGTGGCCCCAAAATTAATGCTAATGCACGCCTTTCTCCTCCCCCCACCGCGTTCAGTATCAACAAGGTTGCCCCGAAGGTGCGTAAGGTGCTGCAGCTGTTCCGTCTGCGCCAGATCAACAACGGCACGTTCATCAAGCTGAACAAGGCCACCAAGAACATGCTGCGCATTGCCGAGCCCTACATTACCTACGGCTACCCGACACTGAAGTCCGTTCGTCATCTGATCTACAAGCGTGGCTTCGTAAAGGTGCGTTCCCCCACCCCGCAACTGATTGCGCCCGCCCCGCCATACTAACCTGCTCAATGTTTCTTCTCTCCATCGTACAGCACCGACACAGCCGCATTCCGATCACCGACAACTTCGTGATCGAGCGCAAGCTCCGTGGCCACCGCCTGCAGTGTGTGGAGGATATGGTGCACCACATCTACACCGGTGGCGCGTGCTTCAAGAAGGTGAGCAACTTCCTGTGGCCGTTCAAGCTGAACACGCCGACCGGCGGCTGGCGCAAGAAGAACAACCACTACGTCGAGGGCGGCGACTTCGGTAACCGCGAGGACAAGATCAACGAGCTGATCCAGCGTATGGTTTAAGTTTTCCCCGTAAAACACACTGCGTCCATCCTGGTCTGTCCGTGCCTGGCGGCGAACAGCGGCCGCCTCACCGGGCGGGGGCAGATTTGTGGAAAGTTTTTTTTAGGTTGGTGTGTGTGTGTGTGCATCGAGATAAGTGGAATAAACGTGAAGAGAAAAGCCTCGAGGTGGAAAATCTAGCTGCTCTTGCGTGGAAGTGTGTTTCAGCGTTAATTTCGTGTGTTACTTCGATGCGTACGTACAGCTGGGTTTGTGTGTGAAATGCTGCTCGGTTTATAATGTGGCATTGTGTACGTTGGCAGAAAATGGCAGAAAGTGGTGGTGGCATCGCTTGGTTGCTATGGCGATTGAGACACATTCGAAGGTGGTGGTGGTGGTAGCGTGGTGTATGTGTGCGTTCCGCAGAGGTGGTTTGTTTTGGTTCGTGATTGATTAGAGGCATTTTGTTCTTCTTCCTTGGCACGCGTGCTTGTTCTGTTGGCGTTTATTTGGTTGTTTTTGCTCATACTAATGTGTTCTGGTTGTGTTTCGCGTAATGTTCTGCTATATGCGCCCTGGAAGGATAGCATTATTGAGCACACATAGGTCGGAAGGTTTCTTCTTTGCCATGAAGATGAACCACAACGTAGCCGTTTTTACCACACAGCCGGATAGTCTTTTGTAAAGGGAACTTTATCGGCGGTATAGGAAATCCTGATAGTTGAAGTGTTTATGAGCAGTGAAGTGCTGGTATCTGTTGTTACGCATGTCTGAGGTTTTTGGGGTTATCAAAATGTACTCGCGGCTGTTCTGTTTAGCTTTATCATCTACCGCTTTTGAATGGATTGGTACATTACGCCGAACCACATAAAGTAATGTTAAGGCAAGCAAACAATTGTTGTAAAATTACACTAAATTCAGGTTAAAGATACATCCTTCCTACGTACCGCAAAACGTTTGATTATGTTTCGCTGTGTGCGAAAAGATCAGCAACGTTTTGTTGGGTATTTTCCGATCCCCGTGGATTAACTCCACGTGGGACATTCATCTCGGCATACTTCACTCAGTGATCATTCGAATGGTCTCCACGGTGGCCCCACTCAGCACAGGCTATGCATCAAACAAACATATCCGAATCAGGTCGTTTATTGGTCGTGCCACCCTCTATCTAAGCTCCTTCCACTTGATACTTGATGAAGAATAATCAAATTTAGAAAAAATTCCAAGAAAGAAATGTTTTATTTCAGTGTTTAAGAGAAGAAGCAGAAACGAAAATACCTTAAAGAGGTCTCCTAAATACTGCCATCAGGTCCTCCAGAGGCATTCAGACGCGAAGCACGTGGCGTTAGTTAGCATGCTCACTCAAGCCAGTGACTAAGGACTGCAGCAAACTGAAGACAAAACACGTTTAACACATCTACTGGTCAACAGAACAGATGAACAGAACTTGGTTAACAATAAATTAGATTGACCGCCAACTTATGTACATCTTAAACAATACAATTTCTTTACACTGATTCTCTGTTCAAAAAGGACGCCCAATGTGCTGACTATGGTGGATACAATTGCTATTTTCCTCTATTGGACAGCGTGTTTTTTTTGATTCCTTTAAATTAGCATGTTATTTTTTACAAGAGGAAAATATCCTTTCTCTACGCCTCGGATGGTAAAAAAAAACAACAAAATGCCCGTCCTGGGTTCTAGCCCCGAATGGATCGCTTGAGCCATACGTAGAACTAACTATCCTCTGCATTACGGGTAATCATAAAGGCACCTTAACGGCTTTCATGTCATTTTTCTTCATTTCGCATTGGATACAACTTTAATTGGCCGTACAAATGAATCCTTCGGCCCACATGAACATTTTGCCTAGGACTTTACGTGGTCGGCAAACTTTACGAGCGAAGGAGCCAAATTCTACAATAATGTTCGTATAGTTTCACGTGTTCAAGAGTCAATTTTTTAAACCAAGAACAACAATGTGTGAAAGTACTATGGAATATGTGGAACGGTTAAGAGCCGCCATCTCGATATCAAACAGCCGTAATCGGCCAATCGCTGGCCTAGGATATCACAAAACGCTTGATTTTACGGAGAGATCCATCGAACGATCAGTTCAACGGCTGTCAGAACGTTTCCCGCTCAAAAATGCTTCTCCAGATTAAGCATCGAACCAGTGGTGGGTTTGAAGGAATCGGAGCGGCGGTAAGAAGTGCTACTTCAAGATCCTTGCGGCCACAGGGCCTCCATCGAATAACGGGCAGGATTTCTAGCCATCTTGAAGGCATTTCGGGACGGTCCCGCTCAGACAAAAAATAAAACAGCATCAATTTGTAGGGTTAGTCTCAGGACTCTTTCTCTCTCTCCTCTTGTTGGCCTGCTCACGATAGAGCAAGTGAATGTGACATGGCCCGGTCAAAAATAATTCTACAGGATGCTCGATCCTGCCAGCCTTTGCCACCGTCAGGATGCTCGGTTCGCCTTACAGCTCAGCAAGCTCATGGTTCATCCTTATCCTCCAAGCTCCATACCCGAACACACCGCCAAAGATGGTCCAGAGGATGCGTCGCTCAAACACGCCCAGAGCGTTTGCATTTTGTGCTCGGATGGTCCAGGGTTCGTGTCCATAGAGGACCACCGGTCTAATCAATGTACGATATATCTCACATTTCGTGCGGACCTGAAATCTTCTGGATCTCAGCAGTCGGTGAAGCACATAGTACGCCCGGTTCTCCTGCACAATGCGTCTCCCGTGATTTCGCTACTGATGTCATCCGCGAACCCAAGAAATTGACCGGAGAGACCGGTAGAGGATCGTGCCACGGATGTCGTTGTCTAGCTCTGCGCTTCAAATGACACCTTCCAGGGCGATGTTGAAGAGCAGACAGGAGAGTCCGTCGCGCTTGCCTCAGACCTCTGTGAGATTCGAACGATTCCGACGTCAAGCCGTTATAGCCCGATCTAATCCTCTCTAAATATGTAACGCTTTTCACTGATTCTCCCACCAATTTTGCTGACTTTTTGAAAAAATGCTTCTACAGGTAGCTCAATACAAGATGCTTCTTCAGACGCAATCCTTTCGCTCTAAGATCGCTCACAGTATATAGCATTTGTTTCGCAAATGCTCAAGACGAAAAAGGTCCTATCGCTGGCTAAAAATCATGGCTTTCTTTGTTGATGATGTTCTGCTTTCAATTCGATCAGCCTTGAAGTTGATCTTCAAGTTGAGTGTTTCAATGCCAATGCTTTTCAATATCTGCTTTCTGCGGCCTACTGCATGCTTGTACGCGGCGTGACCACGTGTGTTCGATAAGATTATTAAACATATAAACCCAATGTTGGAGTTAGGAAAGATACACTTCCGTTCCATATGTACCATGCTGCTTCTTTATATAGCACAATATGGCGCAATTTTTCGGCCTGCCATTGTGTGCAATAAATCAACCCGATGTACAAAGTATCTACAGTGTTTATTTGAAGTAGTAATTTCAATTTAGACGACGAAAACAAAAACTAAAGATATCCGGATCTACTTTGGCAATTTCTATCAAGTACGAGGGGGCCAAATTCTATATGGAGAGTTGTAAAGTGTAGTGGGTAAGGAGAGAAGAGTACATTTTGAACTTACATACATACACACACACGTTTTTATTCTTTTGTTTTACATTTAAAATTCAAGTTTTCTGTTCTGCAGTAAACGGGACAACATTCTGCGTTTTGCGCAATATGTGAATGTCGATTTTTTCAGCTTCCGCGACCGGGGGGAAGTGGTTTCTGGTTGTAAATGTAAATTGTACATGGTACTTATATCTGGTTTTACGGTAATGTATTCAGTTTGATATACGTTTAAGTTGTGTAAAATACTACTACAGATGCCCGCCTACAATCGCACGCAGAGCCGCGCTAACCCTCTCTAAACACGCCGGAGTAGTGACCGGGTTACAGTTATAGGCGTGGGGGAAACTCTTCCGCTGCTTATTCTAGCAATGTTGGCTGTGTCATATAATTTGCTTTTCTTCTGGCCCTACCAGATAGAGAGTGTATTTTTATTGCTGCTAATTTAGCTGACAAAAGAAGGTTTATATTATTATTAACCCCTCATGTTTCTGTTACAATCCACTGCACTGTAACTATAAGGGAAAGGGCCAGGACACACCAGGATATTACCAATTGTGGGCTTCTCTAGTGCGTGTGTGTGGTGTTAGTGTAGTGGCGTCGTTAAACGATTTAAGAAGGCTTTCTCTCAAGATAGAGGGAAAAAAGCTTCTGCTTTTGAGACCAAACCCCTTTTCCCACTAAACTCTACCCTCTTTCGAGAGAAAACCATTCACAAAACGTACACAGACACACACTCACAAAACAATCGTGCCATCATATTTAAAGCATCTATTCGCTTCTAATACTTCTATAATCGCTTACCTTTTAGCCGGCACAAGAAATGAAATACATTAGAACGGCTACTGCCGCTGCCACTGCTGCTTCTGTTTAGTTCATCGTTCCCTAATTACTTCTTCTTTTCATTTCACTCCAATATTCTAAACACTACGTTTGCTTCTCTATCTCCCCTCTGTGTCTCTCTGTGCGCGCGCAGTTAATATGCATCATCTTCGTGGGGCTGGGGTGGCCGGCGGCGCTTATATAAATTGGGGTTTGTTTTAAAATTATCATATAAAGGGGTTTTCAACGCTACGGTTGGTGTACAAAGTAAAATCACGAACTCTCTCTCTCTTCCTACTTCTCCCGGCCAACCGCCCATTTTAGAAGTCCGAATCATCATCGTCATCCATCGACGGCGAATCTTCCTCCTCAGAGTCGATGACCTTCTTCTTTGCTTTCTGTAACATCAAACGTATAGAAATGATTAACAAATTAAATATGAGTAAACCATAATTGTTAAGATGCACACGCTTAACACACACTCACCTTTACCGGTTTGTCCGTTTCGCTACTGCTTCCCGCTGGCTTGCGGCCTCGCTTGGTACCCGTCGTCGTTTCCGTCGCCTTCGGACCAAGGGCACGCTTTTTCACCGGGCCCGGCTTCTTCTTCACCGGCGTCGAGTCGTCGTCGTCGTCGAGATCGATCACGGAGGCACCGGGCGCATCCTGCACCTCCACATCGCTGTCATCGGCGGCGCCCGGCTTGCGGCCACCCTCGGGATTGTTGTCGAACATTTCGTCATCGGAACGGTTGAAATCGTCATCCTCGCCTTCGTCACCCATGTCCATTGCGGAATAGTTCACCTTCTGTAAATGCCAATGTTGGGGGGCGGGGAGGAGGGAGCGGTTTCACATTAAACATTCCCGCGTCCGCAGTTGGTTCGCGTCAGACGAAGCGAAAGAAACCTACCTTGGCAGCAGCTGCACGGCGCCCCGTTTTCTCCCGCGTTGGAACGTTCACCGGCGAAGCGAAATCATCCCCGCTCAGGTCCGAGTTGAAGGCATCCTCCTCGTCGGACGATGTAGCCTTCTTCTTCTGCAATGTGTCGAAACAAGAGAGAGAAAAGAAATCAGCATCAGCGTTTGAATTTGTGTGGAATCGATTCCGGAAAGTAGATCCAGAAGAAATTTCCGGAATTGGCTCCAGAATTGGAATCGACTTCGGATTCGCCTCAGGAATTGATTCTGAAATCAGAGTCGGCACCGCAATCAGAATATGATTCGGCTCAGGAACTGGTTCCGGAATCGAATACGGCTCTGAAACTGGTTCCGGAATCGGAGTCGGCTCTGGAATCAGAATCGGTTTAGGAATCAAATTCGATTTCGGTATCTCCATGAGAATAGTCGTTTGGGTCCTATGCAGCTACAACGGCATCGATAGCCGTCAAGAACCCAAATTTATTCGTAAACGATCCATGCCTTTGGAGATATCGAGACTGATTTCGTTTCTAAAACTTTTAATTTCAAACCTAGAACTAAAACTGATTTTGGAGCCAATTCTGTTACCGATTCCGGAGCTGATAAAGATTTCCGGGTCAATTCTGATTCCGATTCCGATTCTGACTCCTGAGCCCATTGCGGAATCGAAGTCGGCTCAGGAACTTACTCCGGAATCGGAATAGATTTCAGAATCGGAATTGATTCCAGAATCGAAGTATTCTCTGGAATCGGAATCAGCTCCGGAGTTGTTTCCAAACCCACAATCGGAACTGGATAGTTCCAAATTCCAAACTTCCACCACTAATTTCAACCAACTCCCCAAAACAACGTGGTGTGCCTTCATTTGTGCATCAACTTACCCGTCCACGCTTGCCCTTCTCGGCCGGCGAACCCTTCTCCTTCTTCACCCTCGGCGCTCGCGGTGCTTTCGGCGCCTTCGGATCCTTCGGCTCCTTCTTGACGCGCGGTTTCGGCTTCGGCTTGTCGCCCGCCGTACCACCCTCCACCAGCGCATCGAACTCATCCATGTCGCCGCCACCCTCCTCCCCATTCTCGCCCGGTTCCTTCTTCTCCTTCTTCACCTTGCCGGCGACGGCCCGCTCCAGCCGCTTGATCATCTCCTCCGACATCCGGAACTGTACCGGCTCGGCATCGACGCTCGGCTTCGTGTCGTCGAGGGCCGTCTTGCGCGACACGGCCTTCACACGACCACCGCCGGCGCTCGCCTTCATCATGCCCGCCTTCAGCTTCTTCTCCGTGCTGATCGCATCGAGCCGCTCCTTCTCCTCCACCTCGTCCAGCTTGCGCGACAGCGCATCGAGATCGTCCATCCACAGGCCCTGCACCGTCTTCGCTTCCAGCGACTTCAGCTCGGCCAGCTTCTGGTCCCGCTGCTTCAGTATCTCATTCTTGCGCTCCTCCGTCAGCATCCACATCGACATGCCGAGCAGGTAGTTGAACTTCTTCACATCGGTCAGGCGCTGGAACGCTTTCTCCGGATCGACCGACGAGCTGCCGGCGCCCTTACCCTTGCCCGCCGTCGATTTGCCCGGCTTCACGTCCTCCTGCTCTTCCTCCTCCTCGCCCTCGCCCTGCTGTTCCTCCTCCTCCTCGTCGTTGGTCTGCACCCGGCGCTTCCACTCCTGGATCGGGTCGGCCCGGTAGCCGCGCTTGATCAGCTCGTCGATCAGCGCCTTGCGCTTCTTGTTCTCCACCACCAGCGTGCCGTTGCACTTCTCCATGATGAAGCGCGCCTTGTCCGACAGGCTGTCCGCTTCCGCCTGCAGCATGCCGAGCAGGTACGCCCGCCGCTTGCCGTAAAAGTCGAGCCGCACCGTGTAGAACTCCATGAAGATTTCGTTCGCGTGCGCGTACCGCTTCAGGTAGTTCTTGTCGTCGAACGCGTTCATCGACGCGGTCGAGATCGAGCTGGTCAGCTTGAACAGCCGGTGGAAGCCGCCCTCCTCCGCGTACAGCTTCTCGTACTCGCCGGGCAGGAAGGAGATGACGAACCGCACGGTCGTGTCCGTGTTGTACTCCTTGTAGTCGGCAATGACCGCCTTCGCCTTGTCCGACCCGTGCAGCAGCGGTTCCAGCACGTTCTCCTTGTACGTTTGCGTCCACGTGCCGATCGGCAGTTCGGAAATTTCAATCTTCTTCCCGTCCAGCAGACCCACAGTGCCCGCGGTGAGATACTTCTGATGTCCGACCGATTCGATCACACCGCGGAAGTTCTTGTACCACGGCGTCAGCATCTTCGGCTCGTCACCGTTCAGCATGCGGCGAATGTTGGCAATCACGTCGCGCGGATTGTGGTTCGGGATTTTCGTAGCCCATCCGGTGCCGATACCGTCCGCCCCGTTGATCAGCAGCATCGGTATGATCGGCAGATACCAAACCGGCTCGATGCGCTGATTATCCTCGTACTGGTACTCGAGCAGCGGATCGTCGAGCGGATGGAAGATGTGCCGCGTCAGCGCGGACAGCATCGTGAAGATGTACCTGGGGCTGGCGCTGTCCTTGCCACCCGTCAGCCGCGTACCGAACTGACCGCCCGGGTACAGCAGATTGATGTTGTTGCTGCCGACGTAGTTCTGCGCCAGGTTGATGATCGTCGAGCAGAGCGACATCTCGCCGTGATGGTAGGCCGATTTTTCCGCGACCGAACCGGCCAGCTGGGCCACCTTCACCTCGCGCTTGTCGTCACGCTTGAAGCACGTGTACAGCACCTTGCGCTGGCCCGGCTTCAACCCGTCCAGCATGCACGGAATGGAGCGCACGTTGTCCGAGTTGGAGAACAGTACCAGCTCCAGGTTGACAAAGTCCTTGTAGCTGATCTCCTTGGTCGTCTTCGTGTACAGGTAGCGCTCCTGCAGCCCGACCGACTTCCGGTGCCGGCACTCCTCCATGTGCGCCGTCAGCCAGTCCTTGCGCTGCTCGATCGCCTTCTTCGAGAAGGCGAGCATGATCGCATCGTCGTCCCCGGTGTCCTCGTACCGGAACAGGATCCGGTGCCGCTCCATGTTCTGGAAGTACTCCTTCGCCTCCTTCGACGTGGACGTACCCAAACCCTTGTAGTACTTGATGTTGTACGTGTGCGAGTTGGCCGTTTCCGCCTTCCACTCCTCGAACTCCGGCAGCGAGAAGAACGACAGCTCCTCGCCATTCTTCTTCGTCGCCTTCACGATCGGCGTAATGAACTCCTCCAGGAACGGCAGCCGCAGCAGCTCCGGCCAGTTCGTGTGGATGAAGTTAATCAGCAGCCCCTTGATGTGCGACCCGTCCTGATCCTGATCGGTCATGATCATCACCTTGCCGTACCGGAGCGTCTTCAGGTCGTCCATCGTGAGGTACTTCTTCTTGTACTGCAGGCCGAGGATCTTGATCAGATTGTTAATTTCCGCATTCTCCAGGATCTGCTTGTGCGTTGCCTCGCGCACGTTCAGCAGCTTACCGCGCAGCGGAAACACGCCGTATGTGTCGCGCCCGACCACCCCCAGCCCCGACACGGCGAGCGTTTTGGCCGAGTCTCCCTCGGTGAGGATGAGCGTGCAGTTGAGCGAGTTGCGCGAGCCGGCATCGTTCGCGTCCTCCAGCTTCGGGATGCCCTTGATCTTCGACTTCTTCGAGCCGGACGTTTTGGCCAGGTCGGTTTGCGCCTTAAACTTGGCCCACTGCAGCACTGACTCGACGATGCCGCTCTTCGACACCGCCGTGATGAACTTCTCCGACAGTGCGCACTTCGAGCCGAAGCTTTTCGACTGCAGCGTCATGTTTTCCTTCGTCTGCGAGTCGAACGTCGGGTTCACGATCAGACAGTTGATGAACACCCACATGTGGTTCTTCACCTGGAACGGTTTGATCGTGACGCCGCCCTTGTTCTTCTTCTTCAGCACCTCGATCAGCTGCTTCACGATCATGTCGGACACGTAGTCGACGTGCCGGCCGCCCTTGGTCGTCGCGATCGAGTTCACGAACGAGACCTGCTGGAAGCCCCGCTCGGAGATGGCGACCGCCACCTCCCAGCGCTCGTTCACCGACTCGTAGCACATCTTCACCGGTGCGCCCACGTCGTCGGTCGTGTCGCGCAGGAACAGATCGATGTAGTCCTTGAAGTTCTTCACCGGCACGCGCGTCCCGTTCAGGTAGACGCTGACGCCGCGCGTCGACGCGGCCACATCGTAAGCACGGCGCGACAGCAGCCCGACGATGTCGTCGTCCAGCTTCTCCATCTTGAACTTGCTCAGATCGGGCGAGAAGGTGATCTTGGTGTAGTCGTTGCCGAAAAAGTCCTCCTTGATCTTCGGCTCCGTCGTCTTGGACATGTTGTCGCCCCAGGTCTGCTTGAAGCACTTCTTGTACTGCTTCGACGCCGTCTCGACCGTAAACTTGGTGCTGAAGATGTTGCACAGCTTCGCACCGTACCCGTTGCGGCCGCCCGTCACCTTCTCCTCCTCGTCGTTGTAGTTGGACGAGGTGAGCAGATGCCCGAAGATCATCGTCGGCACGTACATCTTTTCCTCCTTGTGCATCACCACCGGTATGCCGTGGCCGTCGTTCCACACCGAGATCGTGTTCGTTTCCTGGTTGATCTCCACCTTGATCGTGCTCATCTTCGGGTCGCGCTGCTTGTTGTCCGCCGCGTTCACCAGTATCTCGTCGAAGATCTTGTACAGCCCCGGGACGTACGTGATGTCGCGCTGCACCATCTTGTTCGCCTCCTTGTCGAATATCCACATCGGTTCCTTTACCATCTCGACCGACCCGATGTATGTGTCCGGTCGGAGCAGGATGTGCTCCAGCTGGGATTTCTTCTGGTAAATCTTTTCGATCGATTTACCGCCAATCTTCGGGCTCGCTGTGGCAGCCGCGGCGGCAGCTCCCGAGCCATTTTGCTGGTTGGCAAACATTGCCTAAAATTGGTAAAAAGAAAAGGGAATTGTTTTAAAACTGACCGTAAAAAGTAAGCGTTTTCGATTGCATATCCATGTGTAATTTCTAATTATTAATGTATATACCCCAAAATGCCATACTTTTCATTTTCATTTTCATTTCATACGATTTGGGAGAGAAAAATGATTTTTCCATTGCTTTTTAGCGTCGATTGATCTTCCTGTCTGTCTCGCCAAAGCCAAACACAAACCGTCCAAGTAGCCAGCCCCCGCCGCTTCGAATCAATCCGTTGCAAAGTGTGTGTAGTTGTTTTTGCACCGCTACAGCGTGCTATCTCGCATCCACTCGACCCAATCGGTTGCCGCGCTTGTGTGTGTGCGAGCAGGACGCAAGAGTAGCACAGCTCGCCGCCAGAGCGCGTTAAACACAAAAATGGCGGCTTCGGGCAAATTCCGCCGCAAAACCAAACGCCGAAGCGTACCCTGCGAGAACAATTGCTGAGCAATGATGGCTTCTGATTAGTTAATTTAATTTTAAAAATTGTCCTTTCGTGTAGATTTACGGAAACATTTGTGGGAAGCGTGAAATAGTCTTGAGCTTCCAAAGACAGCAAAATTAAATCGAAAAAAGACAAGCTCCTACAAGTTGCAGCTAGGTTGTCACAACCGGAACACACACCACCGGTAATTTCGTGCGCTTCACCATAATAAACGCTTGGTTTAGGGTTTTGGGGCGAGGAAATTTTCACTTACCCGGATGTCGGTCATTGCTGCGGCTTTTTCTTCGCGTACCAGAGCAGCTTCTCTTCACGTTCCCAACCAAGATCGTTATTCTCAACGCAGTAGACTACGGCAACGGCGGGTTTGTTGCTGTGGGGAAGCTGCTGCTGCTGCTGCCGGATGTCCTCGACCAGAGCAGAATGTTCGACCGAAAAACACACCAGTAATCACCCTCGCTGTTCGCTTGTTTTGTTGGCAAGCACTACCCGCACACACGGAACCACACACAAACACACAAACACGCGCGCGCACCTGAAAAAAACCCCGAAACACCAAGTTAGTTTGTGACGCGTGACAAATGTTGACCTATAGCTAAAAACAGGCGAACGAAAGCAAACGAAAAAAAACTCTTCTACCGTCAGCACACTTTTGTCTTTTTTCGCAAACACACACTCGCAGTATTCGCACCACCCGGCCCGCGTATGTGTGCGTTTACCCGGCAGAGAAAACAACTAAGCAGGCAGGGAAAAATCACTTTTTTCCGGCGTTTTCTCCAGCTTCCCACAGCCGGACACTTGCGCTTGTGTTGCTTACCTGCGAGATCTGATGTGCGAATGAAACCAGCTTCTGGCAGACCCGAGGTGGACAAACACAACAGCTGCAGCTTTCGTTTGCGGTGACGCCGGCAGTGCGAAAGAGCGCGCGCTAATCGAAAAAAAGCCGTGCTGTCAACCGAGATGCGGTTGGGATGCGGCTTCACTTGTGCTCGGAAGTGTTCTATTCTCTAATCTAACGTCCTTTTGTTTCACTTTCGAATGATAGCGATTGCTTACCTTTTGTTCTTTTGAGCTAAACTCCTCACCGCGACGCGATGTGTTCGAGTTTGCAGCACTTTGCGGTTAGCGGATACGGCAAAGAGCGGTTTCCGAAATTGGCGTTGTTTGGAATGAAATTTAAATGTGCGAACGTCAAAACCGGTGACAAACCCAAAGAGCAATTCCGTTTTGGTGAAATGTCAAACTAATCGAAGTTTTCAAAAAAGGCCTTTTGAACGGCCTTTTTTCTGTTGATAGTTGCAGTTTTGAAAATTATTAGAAAGGATCGCAAAGCAAAGAAAAACCATGTGTAATTTCTCATTAATTTGCTTTAGAATTCTTCTTCTCGATCAGTTTTAAGTCAAGCGTCGTTTAAGCTTAATCTGTGGCGCTTGGGGATTTTATCGGATGAGAAATATATGGGATTTGACAGATAACGTCGGATGACAAAATCGTACGTCTGATGTGGGTATCAACGACCATTACACAAACCTCACTTGCTTAAGTGCAGGTGGTTTACATTAGAGTTCAGTATTTAAACAATCGTATCGCCATTCTAGTTCTAGCGATGCATAACTTCAATGCGAAACCATACAACAGTACAGAGGGAATGAGAAAGTTCTCCAAGTTAGGGAAACTCCGCTAGCCCACCAACAGATGGTGCCACCACATTTTTTTTGATATTCTTAGAATGGATGCCGTCTGCTAAAGGAAGTCTTTTTAGATTCCGTTTAGGTTGCGAGCTTGAATCATTTAGAACCTGTTTAGCGGTCGTTTAGTGGATTTTTGGCACTTGGGCATTCTCAACTTTGTCAATGCCCAACACTTTTTCCAACGGGACCGCTGCATGTGTACTTGAGGCACTACGAATTTATTGATTTAATGATGCCTGGATGTCCATTTGCACTGGACGTGTGTTGTTTTATTTGATATTTCCCTTGGAACAATATTGAGTAATAAACTGCAGGGCTAGAGATGCCCTAACGTTAAGTTATTTATACTAATCTTACTTCAATGCCCAAGAAACAGCTTTATTGTAAATATTCCTCTGTTTGGTGTACATTATAGATTAACCGCACTTTTACGTAAAAATCGTTAACGGCTTTTTTAAATGTCTGACAGCTCGAACGTATCAACTGTGGGAATTGCTGCTCGAAACCCGAGCTGCAAGACGCGCTTGTCAAAACAAAAGCCATCAAACAGAAAAGAGGTGAAATTTTATTTTCGTTTTCTGTTTTACCCTCAAAAAGCGAAGGCAAAAGGACAGGGCAGGAATACAGGCAGCAAAACGCGACACCCGCCTCGTAAGCAACCTGTACGGTGGCACGTTGTGATTGCATTCCGTACCCTCGATTCCAAAGCAGCAGCAGCAGCAGCAGCATCAGCACTACCCAAACAATTTCGGGTCGAACCGTGCAACCAGCAGCAGCAGCAGCACCAGCACCCCTCATATTCATCATCGTCATCATTAGCAACGCGCAAAACCCGTCCGCAAAGGGAGGACGGACGGAGGGACAGACGAACTCAAGAGGGTAAAAGCGCATTCGTGTTTTGGGTGAACGCTGCACCATCGTCTTTGGGACTGCCAGAACTGGGGACGATCGTGTTAATCTACCGCACAGTACAGCTGATAGGCACACCAGCACACCATTAGGTTGGAGTCATCCCGCTTTTCACCGAACGCTGACAAAGAGATGGATCGAAATATGGTGTAAGTAGATATATGCTGATGTGCGCCAAGTAGCCAAATGGGTTTCGCGCGTTAGTGTGACAGAGCAAGCGTGTCCGTCCCAAGCGAGACGCACGTAGTGGTGTAAGCCGAAGAAATCGGGTTCACGCGAAGAAAACTCCAGGAATGTACTTCCGCATACGTTGCTTCGAGCGAAACAATCATCGCCCGCGCTGTGGTGGAGCATCGTGCTTTCCTTCCCTTTTCGCAACGATGCCCTCCCCCGCACCCCTGCCGATACGTTGCTGGTGCTTCTTCCCGTTTTTTGTTTGGCCGAGGACGAGTGCCTTTCATCGTATGTAGGTGGAAATTCCCGCGCGTGTGCACGTGTGTGTATATGTGTGCACCGTGCTGGTGTATATGACCTTGTGTCCGTAATGTTGTGTACGTTCGCTGGGCGCCCATTTGAGTGTATTTTTCTTTCATCGTCCGTTTTGTCGATTTGTTTACGATTGATGATTAACACAAGGCAGCACAAGTTTGGCCAGACATGGGCGCGCATTCTTATCCATAGCGTTTTGTTGTTGTTGTTGTTGTTGTTGTTGCTGTGCCACACAGATTCGCTGATCACAATTTGTCCTCTTCCATTGCAGACGGCAGGGAGGCATGTCGATGTCACCGGGCGTGATGCGAAGACCGGGCGGCATGGGCGGCCGGGATATGCATCCACAGAATCACGCCCCGTCCTACCAACCACAGCAAAACCTGGTATCGGCCACGGCCGGTGCCATGCTGAACAATGGCGGCAGCAGTAATGGGCCACCTCAGCCGTCGTCGGTGGCGCCTCCTTCGGCGATGCATCCGGTAATGCACCCGATGCAGCAGAACCAGCAGCAGCAGCAGCACTCACAGCAAGTGCACCAGCAGCAGCAGCAGCAGCCACAGCAGCCGCCGCAGCAAACCGCACAGATTCAACATTCGCAGCATGACGAGCTCATTCGATACATAAACGAAGCATGGAATAGTGTAAGTGCCATTTATTCGCTCAAGCTTCAGCAAATGAGGCCAACGGCAGATGCGTTGCTAGCGACCCTGTGCTTACCCGGACTCGAACACTTTCACTTTCGCGCGGAAAAGTGCACCCCCCCCCCCTGCTTTGAGAGTCGTTCCGTAGGTAGCCATGGATTGCTAAGCAACGCCACCTTGGAGCATTTTTTCTTCTTTATTAACCATTTAACCATTTGGCCATCTTTAAACTCACCTGTTTCTGGTTTCTCTACTTCTTGCCCCTTTGTAGATAACTACCGACAAGAGCCAAAAGGCGCCAGTATTCTACAAGAGTGGCACGGAGCCACGATTGTCCGGATTCACACCATTCGATCTGGAGCGCTGGTGGGGCCAGCGGATGGTACATCACATCAACATTGGCTCACACGGACACCAGTGAGTGGTGAACGCAGGTGTACGAACAGGGGAATGGGGAGGGTGGGATGGGAGGGTTGGGACAAGCGTTGTGGAATTAGTGAAAGGGAAGAGGGGGAGGGGTGGGGGGGGTGGGGGGTTAGCATGGAAGCAAGCCAGCCAGCCAGCAAAGATTGCCCTTTGGTACACTGTTCATGGACATGTTCTTCGTCATCCGCCAAACTGAATGCTTCAAGTTTTCCTGCTGTAAAGTGACAAGAGTTATCATTTTCAGGTGTCCCTTTTATCCAGCGCCACGTGTATTGTAGCTGGTGCGTGTAATGTGTGTAAAGAATAAGTTAGAATGATGTTTTTAACGTTTTGAAGTCATTTCCTTTCAATTTGCTTTTTTTTTGGGAGCAAGACCTTCCGGCCTGCTTGGTGCCGTGTCGGTCTGCTACGGATTAACAAACCAAACCAACAGCTGTGAGGTGGGTTTCGAATCTCTCGATCGATTCCCATTCCTACTAAACTGATCGTGATTTTCGTGGTGAATATGACACGAAAGTGTGCAAATGCAATACAAGGGCAGAGTGTTGAAGCCCTTCCGTGCAAGACGTGACGGCACGACATTATTTTAAACAAAAAATACAATTTCAATTTTATAGCAACTGTTTTATATATGTCAGAAAATTTCGGTTAGGCAGATACGATAAAAAGCAGGGACATGGATAGCGAAAAGAGTAAACTGTCGAAGAGCGGCTTAAAAGCGGGAAAAGATGTTGTAATCAGAAGCAGAAGAAGAAGAAGAAGAAGAAGAAGAAGGATGCACTTAACAGACAGGATCGGAATGTATTTGAAACAAAATTGCAATATAGTGCAAAAGAGAGAAGTGAAGTGGGGATAGAGAGAGAGAGAGAGAGAGAGAAGTTGATTCAAAATGAAGCGGAGCGAGAGGAGCTAAGAAGAGAGGTAAGAAGCTGATTCAAAAAAAGAGTGAAAACAACACAAAAACGCGCTGAAACATAAACCAACAGCCCCGGTGGAGGAGTTTGTAGGCAATTGCACATTATTTCTACTATTCCTCATTCTTTTTCCCCCCCTCATTCATTCGAATATACACACAGTACTCAAGGCGCGCAAGGTGGCAATAGAAAAAGCATTGGTCGCGGGCACGGTGGTGTAGTAGTAGCAGTAGTACGTGTAGTACCCGAAGAACAAACACAGCCCACTGCGCGACGATGCTGCTCATTTTCCGTTTTACTACTACTGCTGTTTTACTCCTGCAGAGGACGACCTACAGGACGAATAAAAAAGAAAGAAAGATAAAACAAATGGAACAGTTCCACAGTTGCAACTAGGAAATGATCAAACAAACACAAACCAACATGTAAAATTCCTTCGTAATTTAAGCGTGGGGACACAGCGAAAACAAAGCTTCAAACTGGGATTGGCAGTGTAATAAACTATCATTTGAAGAAAGGTGAATCTAGTTGTTTGTATGGTTTTTGTTATTGCACGGAAACATTTTATAGTTTGATGATTTAAAAAAAGCTATATTTTCCGCACATTTAAAAATACATATTTCTTGCAATATAAAAATAACGGTCAAAATTGTTTGCTACACCCTGTGCTCTAAACAATGACGTGCCGCTTCACCACTTTTGCCCGCAGGCCAAAAGTCGTGGTTTTCGTGAGCTCGCCAACGCTCCCAATCGGTGCGATTTTTCCTCGCTGGCTATGCTTTTTGAAAGTAACCAGCCAGACAAATCGAGCTAAAATTACCTCTATTTTACCGCAAAATCACCGGTAATTTAAGAGTCATTCAATGGCAAATTAGCAGTCGTTAATTAACCCATTCAGCTTTTCCTTTCTCTTTGTTGTTGTGATTTTTTCTCGGCCAAATTGTTGATGAATAACACCAAATGCGTAAAATTATAGTTTTATCGTTTTATTTAATAATTTTCCTTAAGTTATACAAATGATTACAACGTTTTTTCAGCAATCTCGACTCCCAAATAGCCAACTCGTGCTTTATAGCAGATTTGGGGCTATTTAAGGAAAAATCGTCCCGATGTCGTACTTTGTGGCTGATTAAGAGATAGACGGTACTTTGGAGCTTTTTAACAGGCACATGGTACTCTCAGGAACTTTGTGGCTGATTAGCACTATGTGTAGGGCTCATGATGGAACTTGAAGGCTTGTTAAGAAAGGGTACTGAACTTGGTGGAACTTTAAAGCTTTTTAATGCATGACATCGGTTCAAGGTGGCTCTTGTCAAAGTGTCAAAGACGGACGCCGGCAATAATCTCATTGCTGCTGCACAAGTTAGATTCGTTAATTGAAGAATGAATATTGAGTGAAGTGATTTTGAATTATCAGTAAATTGTGCAAAATTTTGTGTAATTCATCAATACAAAAGATTTAAAAATATACCTATGTGTTTAAATAATAACACCTGCTTAGGCGCTTTTTGAAAGACCCACATTGACCCAACTTTGATGCTGTTTATCTACTGCAAAAGGCGAATTAGAGCAGCGATCTTTAGCGTGCCAAAATAAGCTGCTTAAGCAATTCTGGCTATTTGGACTGGAACAGCCGCTTCACCCGGAGATGTTTTACAATTAGCACTAATAACATCTCGCCACGTCTCGTTTTGAACATCTAGCCGACGGCTTTTTGCACTAAATGTTCATTAAAACAATACACTTTATGTTCTTATTTACAATTTACTTTTACTTATTTACTTATTTACTTTTCACCGACAAAGAACGACAACGTACCGCTAAATTGCTCTTAAATTACTGTTGTGTCAGACTGCTCAAAAACTGCTCGAATGGGTAAATTAACAGAAGGCTGTCTGACTGGGTAGTTGTGACGGTTTTTTGACGTTTCGAGCGAGAGATGGCCGCCAAAAAGCTCGGCGGGTGGAGAAATTTCGAATGACAGTTGCCAATTGCCAGAGAAGAAAGAAAATACACTCCAACAAAAAACAACAAAAAAAAATCAAAGAGATTTCATTTGTTGTGCGTGACGAAAATCGACCAGACACGGAGGGACTGCAGGCGTACCGAAAAGCAAATACGAATTAAATTCCCACCCATACCCGCGTGAGGGGCTGTCGTGTGCGTGTGTGACCGAGTTTTGTGTTCTATTTTCCCAGACGGTCGGGTTTCGGTGCATTCGCTTTCGCCCAGCTGCAGTTTGGCTGTGTTGTGTTTTTAGTTGGCTGTGGCAGTGGTGGTGGGGCGGATTGATATTTTCCCTCCTCCCCCTCCCCTTTTTTAGTAGTGCAGTGTGGAAACTATTTTGGGTCGCCATTGGAACGCCACACTGGAACACCTGGCTGGAATGTACTGTGGTCAGGGTAGAGTGGTGAAGTGATTCCTGGGTTCGTTGCTGCTTGGAAACGGATTGCTGAGTGGCATTGCTGCACACTCCTTAAAAGTGCATGGAAAGTATGCCTGGCTCGATGCTGAACTAGAAGACCCAAGTTCATCCGGCCTGCAAGCGGGTCCTTGCGCGAGAGTTGTGCCCGAGTGAGAGAAGCAAACAGAAAGAAACGGCCCCCCTGTGCGGTCCACCGAAACCCACCACATCCCAACAATGAGCAAGCATATGTACTCCACGGCAAATCTGTCGGACGTCGAGCTAAAGGATCAAGGCAATCGGCTCTTCTCCGCCCGGAAGTACGACGATGCCGTCAATCTGTACACGAAAGCAATCGTAAGTATCACCACCATCATCATCATCAACATTGATTCGCTCCCATAATTCGCCCTGATCGCGTGATGCAACTCGGCATACGTTTCTTTTTTGTTCTTACCTGCAGTGTGGGAAAATAGGCTGGGGCTAGGCTTGGGGACAAACCTCCGGACAATTAGGCTGCATTTCAGGTCCGCCGTCCTACTTGGCTAGAGCCCCAGCCACCTCGATGCACTGTTCGATGCCTGTATGCACTCGGATGTCAATAATCTGTCCATTCATTGCCTCGTCCTGCTGCTGCTGCTGCTGCTGCTTCCACCGTATGCTCATAACTCTCCTGATAAACAGGGGAAGGCATAATTTGTGCATGTTTTAGTCACGAAAGAACCCCTCCCACCCCCAGTCAAATGAGCTTTTTGACATGAATATGTCCTTTTCTAATGGGTTTGTTCGGGCTTCAGCACGGCTCGTAATGGCGTAGCGAACAAAAAGAAAGAAGAAAAAAAACCTCCCCAAAGTGGTGGGCTCTTCACCCATTTCAAGGTTATCGTTTTATCGATAAGGGGGGGGGGGGGGGGTTGTGTTTTTGTTTCTACCCCCACCAATCAGCTATACAAATGGGTGGAGGGTGTTTTGTTGGGGAAGGTTTGTTGTTGTATCCTCGCACAACCTTACGCATAGCTTTAGGGTTTGCTTTTAAGGGAAACTTCCATTGTTGAGCTATGCTCGTGCCCGGAGCCGGAGCGGTTTGTGTCGCTAGACGAAAGTTCGAATTAATTAACACTCTCGACGAATCAATCAATTGTGCGCGTGGTTCGGGAGGTAGTAGAATAAAATAAGCAAAAGCAAATGCTCTGCATGGATGGATGGAACGGATCGTCACGATTGCGTGTGATATTTTCACTCGATAAACGGTAACGAGTAACGAAAAACGAAGGAAAAGCATACAATCGAAATGTTGTGTGTCCAATATCCAAGTATATCGGTCCTTCCTATAAGGTCATTAGCATTAAAATTAGCCTTGTGTTGTACGATCGAACGAATTGATTGGTGCTAATGGACCGTTAATCACAACTTTCCGTTACCGTTCAACCTTATCGTTGCATTCAAATGGATCGATTTTATAGAAGTAAAGCTCTCTGCTGTCGTTTTGGCTTTCTTTTTTCTGTTTGCCTTTTCAAGAAATCTCTAATTCCTTGCGGCATTTAACTTTCCTTTGCGCCCATGATCAGATTATTGTCGCGCGTATGTCGTCACGCGCGAACCTTCCCTTGACGTATGCTCGTTGCTACGATTTATGAATGAAACATTCACGGCTCCTGCTTCGGGAGCTTCGGTGCATAAGTTTATTGGTACCTACCAACGTACAGCGCGGGCTTGTTTGGGGCTTTTCGGCTAATTGGATTAAAATCGCTACAGTTAGGAGCCACCGTAGCTACTGACCAGCGCTCGACTTAGACCACCTTAAGGTGGTTAAAATTATAACTTTAGATTTGATTGCGTTGCAGTATTGAATAGGTTAACGTATGTGTTGCACAATTTTCTACCTTCTTGCAATTTTAAACGTTTTTCTTTCTGCCTTTAACACACGTTTTGTGAGGCTATACTCGATTGCAAACACGTCTAGTCGCACGGAGTAAAGATGTCATTGTACGGTGCTTACGTGGGCAGCGTTTTTGACCTACGCCAATGTGACCAACGCGTGTTCCGGTACGTTCGATACGCATAGCCGCACGTGACGCAAGCAAAGGGCGCACGTGCGCCGGTATGCTTCGGGGTTTCGGTATCATGTTTCACCACAGCGTGTTCGATTTATGTGTAGTAGTGTGTAGTTGGTTTTAGTACAAAAGACCAAAAATCCCGAACACAACCGGTCCCTAATATAGCTGTTTCTTCTCTAAATTTTCTTCGCAGATCAAAAACTCCACAAATGCCACCTACTTTACGAACCGCGCCCTCTGCCACATCAAAATGAAGCGCTGGGAGACGGCCTGCGTCGACTGCCGGCGGGCGCTCGATATGGATCCGAACCTCGTCAAAGGGCACTTCTTTCTCGGCCTCAGCCTGATGGAGCTGGAATCGTTCGACGAAGCGATCAAGCATCTGCAGCGCGCCCATGATCTGGCCAAGGAGCAGAAGCTCAACTTCGGGGACGATATTGCGTCCCAGCTTCGGCTGGCGCGGAAGAAGCGCTGGAACATACAGGAGGAGAAGCGCATCTGCCAGGAGATTGAGCTGCAAACGTATCTGAATAGGTAGCTGAACTGTGGAAGGGAGGGGGGGGGGGGCTTTTGATGGCAGGATTTAAGGGTTTTTCATTTTTCTTTTTGTTGGTTACGGGTAGACTCATCACGGAAGATATGGAAAACCGTATGGCCAAGCTGAAGGTGGACGACACGATCAACGAGGAAACGCTCAAGGAAAAGGCGATGGAGATAGAGCGAGAGGGCGTAAGTGTTTTGCCTTTTGTTTAAAGGTGTGTTTTCTGCTTTTCTACCCCAATCATTGCTTTCGATTGCAGGAAAATCATATGACTGAATTAAACAATCTGTTTGCAAAGGTGGACGATAGGCGACGGGTAAGCGTGGTACGGGTTTTAATTGCGCCGCCTTTTACTTATCCGCATCCTCCCTTTCATCCACCCTAGAAACGAGAGGTACCTGACTACCTGTGCGGCAAGATCAGCTTCGAGCTGCTGGTAGATCCCGTCATCACACCGTCCGGCATGACGTACGAGCGGAAGGACATCGAGGAGCATCTGCAGCGGGTCGGCCATTTCGATCCGGTAACGCGCGTCAAACTGACGCAGGACCAGCTGATATCGAACTACTCGATGAAGGAGGTGGTGGACGCGTTCCTGCAGGAGAACGAATGGGCGCTCGATTATTAGGAGACGACGGCGACGGAAGCGAAGGAATTGCAACACGATTCTCCCCCGAGGTGTGTGTAGCAGTAGCTAGAGGTGGAGTATGTTTTGGAGTGCGTTTGAGACGATAGGGGTAGAGCAAAGGGACAGTATGTATGTACATGGTAGCACCAAACTAAGCAACAGTGTGTTTTTACAACCTTGATTGATGCAAAAAGTAAGAAGAAAAAAATAATTAGAAGTTAAAGAAAAAAAAGGAAATTTGTTATAAAAAAAGAATTTCTATGATGATCGTTATAATCAGGATGAAAAACACAGAAACAAACAAAAAAACGCTCCGCAGAACTTCCCATCATAGGTTTCCCCTCCCCTGTAGTTAACGGCCAGGAAGTAGCGCCTCAACAACAATTCGATGTGATTTAAGTTAGTGACCCGTAAAGTGTATGGCTAGATATGTAAAGGGAACAGCTCGTCAGCACCGTCAGCCAGTTGGCAGCATAGTTTGTGGAGCGCATCATCTTCCGTGTTCCGCGAGCCTTAGCTGTGTGTGTGTGTTGCACGAACAAAAAAACAATACTTACAGCAATACTATATCATCCATATTGTTTTGTTCTTCTACGTAGTTTTACGGTTGTTTTCAAAAAGTTGAAACGCTCTATTCCAATAGGTAAACGCAATCGTAATATTACCCTCTGCTCCCATTGCTGGGTGTGGAGCCGTGGAGTGAGCGAAACGAAGCTTAACTTAACATATCCCATCCTCCATTCGTGCGTTCTGTACTCCTTCTTACATGTGAAATCGTGCTCAGAAATGTTTGTTGAGTGATTGTTAATGGTGTAATTTGAATTAATTTACAATAAATTTACCATACCCACCAGTCGTGTGCAGTTAATCACCGTGTTCTCACCGCGTACAAACTAGTTTCGTTGGGTTTCGTGAATCTTTCGTAGAGATTCATTCATATGAATCTTCAGTGATGAGCGATTCGAATCACAAGTCAAATCTTCAAAGATTCATGAATCTTAAAAGATGCATGATTCTCCAAAGATTCAGGAATATCTTAAGATTCATGAATCTATAAGATTCAAAAATCCATTCAAATTCATATATCTCTTGGGATTCATGAATCGTTAGAGATGTATGATCTCCAAAATATTGAATTTGCCCAATTTCACCTACAACTTGCCCGTTGTCGGTTCAACTGCGTGGTACTTTTCAAGAAAAAAAAAGTCTCAAAAGCGTGTATAGGCTGGCACGACCACGTAGGTTGTTGCGCCAAAAAGAAGAATAATAAAAAGTTCAAGCTTTATGAATTTTAGAAATGTATGAATCCTTAGAGTTTCATTAATCCCTAGAGATTCGTTTATCTTTCTAGATATAAGAAACTTTTGAGATTAATGAATCTTTCCAAAGATTCATGCAGATTCATGAATCCAAATCTGAATTACCTAACACTAGTCCTGGCCATACACTTCACGTTCACATTTGTGTGGGGAAAATGAACAACCTGGCATACTAAGACTTTCTTTATTCCGACGGGAAGGACGTTATTTTCATGACCAACTCATTACATTTTGATTTATTAAGAATCAATGAACGCTGATTAGATGAACGTAGGTCGTTCGTTCTTTAGGATGAATTGATTGAATAGTACAGTTCTGGTTCTTGGGGCACACCTCTACTGTATAGGCTGGCATGACCACGAAGGTTGTTACGCCAAGAGGAAGAATAATGCGAAGCTGAAGCTCTATAAATCTTGATTAATGACTCTTTGGGGATTCATGAATCTTTGTAACCGAAATTCAGATTCATTGAATCATTTAAAAGATTCATTCAGATTCATGAACCTAGTATTATGATTGATTTAGTAGTGAGAATTTTGATTTACCGAACATTAGTACAAATGGGGAAGTGTAGGACGGGATGCACTTTCACATAAAACATTCAATGAATTTAGCTTTATTTGTTAGTCTAACGTATGAGGTAGAGTTTCATAAATAACAGACAACCTAAAAATATGCTCCACATAAATAACTCAAAATGCTCCACAGTTTGTTAAATAGTTCAGCATTTCGCTTGATGCAACAGCTTCTCGCGAAAAGCTTTCATTTGCTGTGCTATTCCCGGCATCAGGTAATCCGACAAACACTCCTCCTCCTCCTTACGCACCTTCGTTCCAGCGCAGCCTCGTTGCGGCGGCCTGGCGTGGGCATAATAGTTGAACCGCTCCAGGTGCACCTCGTCACCGTCCGCCGGAAGGCTGGAGCGACTGTTCAGGCACATTACCAGTCCACCGTCCAGCGGGCAGGTCGGGACGGTCGCAAAGAATAGCTGCAGCACCTTCTCCGTTATCGTTAGCCGGTAGTACTCTTTCATCGGTTCTTTGGAACCGTAGCGAAACTTCCCCGCGTGCTGTAGCGCTGCCAGCAGAGCTTCGGCGCCCTTACCGCCCGCGGACAGACCGAGCAGCTGGCAGGCGTGCTGATCACGCACCGGGACGGAAAAGATGCCATCGCAGGGAGGATTTACGTTCACCGTGAGTGGATTGTGCTGCAGCACGTTGCACTGTGGCCAGATGGTGGGATATTTGGTGTACCGTACGGACTGGATGTTGATGTGGGTTAGCAGCATGAAGTTTGCGGAAGAGCCGGACACTTTCGTTGTGGCAAGCGGGATGCAAGGCGGTGGTCGGTGGCGAGTTCTGTGCGGTTCGAGCGAAATGTACCGGCCGATGCGCGGTGGGCTGATCGTGAGCTGCTCCACCTTTATTGCTCGATTTCCTCTGCAATGATTAAGACAGTGGGAAAGAGAATGGAATTAGTATTTGCAGTTTCTTTTGCATCCCCGGGGGGCTGGGCTGCATCGTACCTACCCTCCAGCGAGCTGTTGGATGTAATTTCGCTGCAGGACAGGAACACATCGTCCAGGACTACCGTTTGTCTGTTGGTCGCGAAGAGAGCGTTCGCTCGCGCAACGATCGGATCAAACGCTGCCGTCTCCACCTCGACCGTTCCGCCGACCGCGTTTAGATCTTCCGAATCGTTCACGTAGATGATATCCGCTTCCGGGGTGGGCAAAATTTGCACGTCGTTTTCGTAGCCGGACGTATCGCCGCTGTGCGCTTCCGCCTGACTCAGTGCTTCCTGCTTGATGGTGAAGCTGTGCAACGACGCATTGGGCGGTGTCGAGCCCGAACCCCCGGCTGGCTGTTGATCGTTTGCCACCTGAAACGGTGGTATGACCGAGCTGGCTTGGGACAGCGTTTGACCAGCGTTCGGCCTTATCGCAACGTTTGGTGGAGATAAATTGGAGGAGGCCGGTGTGAGGCAGGAAGCGAAGGGGTCTGGCGCAGCTAACGGCGGTATGGTCGTGCCGGACAGCTGCAGTGGATCCTGCGTGAGCGGAGGAGGCTCTTGGGCGAGCAGCGGTACCGTCTCCCTGTCGTAGGGCTGCTGGGATTGCGTTTGCTGGGTGGAGCTAGCATACGGCACAAAGCTTAACGTGTCGGGCGTATCTTGGCTATGGGGAGCGTTCGAATCCTGCGACAACGGGGGTCGCAGTTCGCTCGGTACGGGGGCGTTGGACGGTATCGATACGAATGCAATCGACTGATTGTTGTTACCAGCGTCGGGTGCATCATTCAACACATCCTGATCCTGATGTTGCGTGTTTTCGATCGAGTTTATCGAACTGTCCGAATCGTACTGAATACAGCCGGGCCGCGTGGGCACAACAGTGCGCAGGATGGGATCCTTCTTCTGCTGTTTTGCCTTTGGTTCGTTGCTGCTGGTCGGCCGGGGCGGTTGAGAAACTGTAGGGCGTCGTACTGCCTGTTGGGGTACCGGCACGGGTTTCGGTGGAGGTCGAAGCTCTAGCGGTACGCTATTATTATTGCTCGCGGGCACTGTGGCATGTCCTTTCTCCACTTTGCCCAGCGCCCATACTAGCGGTCCCTTTTCCGACAGTTCTTTCTGGTCCTGAGGGTTTAGAAAGTTTATTCCCTCGGGAAGCTGGTGGCGTGCGAACGTGTCCCGGAATAGATTGTAGTACTTTGCCACGTACTTCTCGATCTTTTCCAGAGTCAGCGACTGGTTTTTGCCCTTGTTTCGCTGCATATAGTTCTGAACGGTCCTCACGTAGATGTTGGTGTGTTTGGTGATGTATTCCAGCGTGTAAACCACCTCCCCACTCTGCCGGCGTGTGCTGGGTTCGCGTACGACAGCCGACAGGTCGTTGGAGTGTGCGTTCGCGGCTTGTACAGCATGGGCAGGTATTACCACCATCTGATGGTTTTGAGGTACGTTTTCCCTGTTCGGTGCGTTTACTGGCTGGGCAGGTGCACCGTCCTCTGCATCAGTTGTAATGTTTTCCTCTTTTATATCCTCTTCCGTCATTTCAATCGCTTCGTGGATTGATTCTTGTGTGTCCTGTCTGTACGCGGAGCTGTCGTTCACGGGTGTAATGCAACGTTCGGCCGAATCCATCCCAGGCGGTCCCAGCTGCTGCCCAGCAGCATCACCATCATCCCGGAAGTCAATGTTGCGCACCGCGTATTCAACAATTTCCTCCGGCTCGACGGCCACATTCAAGGGGAATTTGGAATAGTTCGCCACGCCGTACCTCTGGTTCAGATGATCGTCATCGAACCGCAGCAAACCCCACACCATATTGCGACGCTTTTCGCTCGGTAGCCTCCACTCCTCGATCAGATCCTCCAGCACCATCGGCTGCTTCAGCGTCCAGCTGCCCTTGAGCGAGGAGTGATGCTTTACGAGCGAAAGGAACTTCCGGTCCTCGGTTTCGCGCTTCCGCTGGCACATCAGGATGTAGGTGGGAAGTTTCTGCAGCTTCGACGACCAGTGCTGAAAGTCGGCCTTCAGCTTCTGGATCACCTGGGCCTGATGGTCGAGGGCACTGTTCCGTTGCGTCATGTCTACAAAGCAAAGCTGCGCGATTCCTGCCCCGGCTAGGGTTTGCTTGTGTTCCACCAGTGCTTGTGGCGACGTGAGTGGCATTTCGGTGGCCATACGAAACAAACCCTCGTGGTAGCGCGTGTCGAACCGCACCTCGTGCAGCGGCTCACGGATGCGCATCTTGGGCTGCTGCACGTAGAGCTCGTAACAGTGTTCCGCGTAAAGCTGCTGCGTTTTGGCACTGCGTTGGGGCATCTTTTTGGCCACGATCTCTTTGATATTGGTGTGCTTTAGGAACAGTTCCCGTGCGTACGAATTCGCTGCCAATTGTTTGTTCCGCTCGGCAGCGGGTAAATTTCGCACGGAAGGCATCGTCTTCGACGTGGATGGTCCCGGTCGGGGCCCTACATTGGCGGCTTTGGAGGGGCCTGGTTTTGTGGTTGTCCTGGAAGTTGCTGGTGCACCCGACGGTCCCCTTGACGGTCCCGGTTCCGGAACGGCCTCTGTCGAGCCGGTGGTCGGTACGCTTTGCCTTCGAGGAAGCAGTGTATGCTTCTGGGTATGCTGCCGTATGTTGGCCATTACCTCGCGGATGTCTCGCTGCGTACTGGAGCTCGATTGTTTCGATGAACCCGGTTGATTGGCCATGATTTGTTATTATTGTTTTTACTCACACACGCAACATTAAATTAACCATCAGTCCAACAGCTATGGAATGTGCATTCGTTGAAATTGGCGCGCCACTGGCAGTTGTTTACGAATTTGACAGCACACTGTGGCTGCGCATCCCTATCCGGTCATTGTGTTTTGGCAGATTTTGATATGATAACAATTTTTATCCTGTTTTTACAGTCTTGATCAACTTTTGGACCTGTTGTTTGTTGCAAAAAGCTGAATGTTCAGTATTTCTTATTTTTATTCATGTTTTAGCAATAATATTTAACAAAATAAGTAACAAAACTAATCGTTTTGAATTTTTAGTACACGTGCCGATTTTCGGTTGTACTAAAATGCCCGTGGTTCTAAGGTGATTTTGTTCATCAATCCCAGTAGACGCTGCAGTGATTTCGTTGCACATTTTGGCTATTGGAATGGTTCAGTTTGTTCGTCACTTCCTTCCATTATCGTTCCCTTGTTCAAGTAGTGCAAATAGTTCAGTGTTCTGTGTCGTGGTGTTATTGTGTTTAGCAATTGATTTGCTCCATGACAAGGAAGCAACAAATGATGCTGACTTCGGCGTAACTGCAGAAGCTTCAACCGCACGTGGAAGGTAAGTTCATATCTAATTATTAATACTCATCAATTATGTGCTACAATTACAATCGTTCTTGGGCTGCTGAAAGAGCATCTAGAATCGATTTGGGTCCAGCAACATCATCGTTGATCATGGCATTGCTGGTGTACCTTGCGCGTGCGAAAGCAAGATCGTTATGAAGCTCGTGCATTTCTTCATAGTAGCGTTTCCTAAGGGGACGGCCCATTCTAAGCATGAACCCACGAAGGGCTTGTTGTTAAGTCTTGTGAGTTGACGGCTGTACCATGGAACCGCCCCTCTGTGTACTAATTACACCTGTTCTCACTTTCCTCTGAATCTTTATCCGGTTGTTATAGATCGCAATCCATGAGAATGGATTGCACTCAAGTACGTCTGAATCGTTCAACTACGTCTGAAATGAAATTTGCGCGAGTTACCGCAAAATCCAAAGGGAGCTGAGAGCGATCCAAACGTAGCTGAAAACGATCCAAACGTAGCTGAAAACGATTCAGACGTAGTTGATTGCGATCCATAGCAACCGGATAAAAATTCAGAGGAAAGTGAGAACAGGTTTAATTTGGCCTAGTTACAGAGCTACGTAAAATACTTTTGGTGATATATAATTACTGCACATCAAGAGAAATTGAACAAATTGAGAACCCATAACGGTCTTATAACTGATCCCGCACACATATCAGTCCAGAAACTGATCCCGAAACCGTTACGGCCCTGAAAGCGATCGTGAACCCATACTAAAGTTTCTGAATCGGATACTGTACGCATATCGGCTCTGGACCAGATTCTGAAACCATACCGGTCCCAGCAGAACTGATATTGGTCCTGGAACTGATTCCAACCCCTTTCCAGTTGTGGGACTCTGGCAAGAATGCATACCAGTCCTGGAACTATTCTTGTACCCATGCAGATCCTGGAACATATCTTGATCTCATAATGGTCCTGGAGCTAAAACTAAACCTATACCTGTTCCAAAACATATCGCTAATTCATATCGATCCTGGAACTGATCTTCAATCGTGCCTGGAACTAATACTGGAATCGATTGCGAATCGCGAATTCTATCCATATCCAGGAACTGATTAACTACTTACGCCGACACATGAGCGTTTTCCGATACCATACAGGAAAATGCACCATTCCCGGCAGCAGTTGCTCAGTTGCTTGAAAAATTCAACCTGGAGGTTTAGCCATCCTAGTAGCCAGGAAGTAGCAAAACTAATGCACATTACCCCATGTTCGAGTTATAGTAATGGAGATGACTACGAAGTCTTATCGGTCACGGGATCCCAATGAACCACGGGTGATTTCGGCGATTAATTTGAATATCTAGCCGCTATCTGCTTCTACCTACTGCCACTAAACATATGTTGTACTTTCAATTATTCGCGCTCCCCAGACCGACATAGTCCCTGGGCTGTTCCTTTATCGTACTTACCATTACAGCCGCCACAGGTTAAGAAACCCCGGGATGCGCAGATTTACCGCTTAAAACAAATTAAGAGCACAGTTGTGTTTTCTTATTAACATCTCCCTCACATTCTCTCTTCACATTTATTCCTTTTTTGTTGTTGTTGTTGGTTTGTTTTCCAGATTGCCGCATATCATCCAGTTGCTTGCCTAAACTTACAAGGTTAATCGCATTTGTTGCAGTGAGTGTGTAATATACTTTCTTGCTTTTGTTTCGATCGATTAAGTTTCAGTTCGGCATAGTACAAGTAGCTTTTACATCGCTATGCCATGGCCATGGTTGTGATGCATTTACTTGCCATTTAATTTTGTTCGTCTCCTTCATCTGTGGCTGTGTGCTGTTTCTTTGTTCATTTTGTCTTCTATTGCTCACGAGCAACAGTTGCCCAAGCTTCCTTCTTTTGCTAACTGGTGAAAAATTATGCTTACATGTTAACCAGCCCTTAGTGTGCGCTTGTTTTACTTTTCTTGCTTTCTTTTCTTTGAAGCGTGTTGGACTTTCGTGTTTTGGAGAAGATGCATTCTCAGGGCCCTCGGGGTTTTGTGAAGCACCATTTTATTAGCGCGAATACGGGATGGGGGACGCGTCAACTATTGTGGTGTGTGGAGTGTTTTAATGATTCTTTCGCTAGATCTAGCCGCCTGGCTGTAGTATACCTTTTGCTTTGGCGTGCCACGTTAAGTTGTTATCGTTGCACACCGTTTGGTCTAGGTGTTTTGCTTGATCATCACCCTTCTTCTGCAAGCTTTTACAGATAGTGGAGCAACAAAATTATTGTTGTGTACTTCATTGTCGCCTGCTTCAGTTGTAAAAAGGCGAACTCGCGAAGGGAGTGGTTTGGATGTTGGTTTGTTGGTGGACATTATCAGTAATTTGTAATGATCAGTTGGACTTTTCCACAAGGTGTCTTTGCTTACTGGTTTCCTATCGTTTTGCACTACTCGGCTAAATAACTAAATCCTGTGTACGGGCCACTTTTTCTGGTGCTTATGTACTTGGTGAATAACCTAGAAGTAACTCATCATAGCAACGTACCGCAATGAAAGTGCGATCTGCACAAAATAAGCTGGAACAAGAGCTGTTCTCTCCGCTTCTGCTACTGCTTCGCCAATATTTACTTCAGTTTGATTTTATTTCTTTATGTTTTTGGAAGCTATCGCTTATGAGTGATCTTTTCAGTGATCGCACTTTGCTATACTTTACGTTCTGGCTGTTGCAGCATGTCTATCTGCTTATGGCTTGCTGACGATGTTGAAACAGGCAGAACATTTTACTTAAACAAATGCGCACACTTAAATAGCAATAAAATTTATCCGAGACTGAAATCTGATGCTGAAATCTATACAGGAAAATGTTAGCTTTTGTGTTTGTTTTTTTTCAATTTAGCTTATGACGTCTTTCTGGAGTATCCCATCCCTAACGGTCACTTAAAGTTGTACAAATCTGGCTGCGTTCAACTCATTACTATATTGCATCCACTGTGCGCCCCACATTCGCATCCATCTTGGAGACCTCCATCTTTTCTTCTTAGCACTCCTCCTCATCCTATAGCGTTGAGTGTGTATCTCGCGACTATTTGCAACTTGTCCGGCATTATTTGCTACCGATAGATTTGGCAGTAGCGTTTGTTGTTTCCTTTGTTTAGGTTCTCCCTCTAACTGCATCCCTTGATTTGTATGATTTGAATAAAAGTTCTAAACTTAGTTAACAATGCAATAGATTTATTATCGGTTTTGATTTTTGTGTTGCCTAGGGCCAAAAATCGCTGTCATAAAATCCTTTCAAGTAGCGTCAACAAATTTATAATCAACTCCTATTGTGCATCAGAACGTAACGGGTACTCGTTTATAGAATCATCTGTGTGAACAAAATGTACAAGGCTGTGGAAGGAGGGCACCGGGGACGTGCGCTTGCGCAGCGGGATTTAGAAAGGTTCGTTAGTTTGAACTTCTACTGCCTCGTGGCACGTGGCATTCTACAGTGTTTGTGTCTTTGATTTTATGTTGAGACATGACATTCTTAGGGGCTTTTTTTAATTTTTTTTATGTTTGTAGTTCTGGTTGATTACACGCTAATTAGACACGTAACAAATGTGGAAGTGGTGACGAGGGTTTGCGGGATGGATTCGTTTGGTTTAGGGGAGATAGAACGGGTTGACAGTAAGAAAGGCATTTGAGCGTTTGAAAGAATGTAAAATAATTCTTTAATACCAGATTATGTTGGCAACTGAAATGCCAGTCTGCAGGTGGGGTTGCCTGCCTAGCTAGCCCACCAGAAACACCACATCATCGAACCAGAACCAGAAATTGGCTCGCTCAAAATTAGCTCCTGGAAGTACCTCGTTACTGTTTGGTTTTTTAATCAATTCAATCTCTCGATGGCAAGCTTGTGTTTATGTGTGTATATGCAGTTTTGTGCTCTCCAATTAACCTTGGGCTTGGTGTTCGGAAGGAGTGTGTGTGTGATTGTGGTTTCTCTCACAATTTTTACACAATCTGATAAATAGCGTTACGCTGGCACACAATCTGCAAGATGCCCTCTTGTTCCACGCTAAAGTAACTCTGACTTTGTTAGTGTGTATGTATGTGTGTGTGTGTATTTTGTTTATTCAGAAGGCTGCCATGAGAAGTTGCTCAATTTATACACGTTAAAAATATATATACTTGTTCAATACATTGTTGTTTGGTTTGTTTGTTTTTTTTTTTTACACAATCCGATGGCGATATGTAGAGCTAGACACTAGACATGTTTCTTTTTTTCTGTTGTTGTTTAAATACTTTAATTATTATGATTTCCATAGCAACAAGCCATGATGGTATGAAGAATACTTCAAAAGCTATCAAAGCGATAAATCAATAGACACATCACAGAGCAGCTTCTGCTCTGCTCTCAATGCAAGGAAAAGTAGCCATTTTGCCTGCGGTTTGTGGTTTGCTCCTGTCGCCGCGGTCGCCTCATGTCTGCGCGATCGCGACTACGATCGAGAGGGTTTTGTGTTGGATTTGCTTCTTAGCGGGTGGCGATAGCCTTTGATGTTTGCCGATAGCATCGTCTATCGTGTGCTCTTATCGGTAGCATTGTTTCTTCTTCCTATAATCAAACCTGTGCTCCGTCATATTCACGCGCAGGCTTTCGATTCTCTTGCTCTCTACTGGGGTGTTTGTTGTATATAAGTCTATATAGCAGGCAAGGAAAAAGGGGGAAATGAGTGATACTACTACATACGCTAGCAGCGAGACGGGGCGTGAATGGGGGTGGCGGGGGTTTTCCTTCTTCACCTCTGCATCGTACTCTACTGTCCTAACTTCGCTGGACTTAACACTAGCTCCGGTTCGGTTTTGCTGGAGCTGACCGATGGCGCGTGCAGCAGCGTGGTGGAAGCCGCCGTCGTGATCGTATTGGTTCCGTGCGCGGTCGGCTCCGCGTGCTGCGTGAAAGGCGGTGGCGAGTAGATGTAGTTGCTGCTGCTGCTGCTGCTGTTGCTGTGGTAGTGGGGCGAAACGGACGACGGCATGAAGCCGGGCAGCGGCGAGGAAGTGGATGACGATCGGTAACCGCCGGCAACCGACGACGACGGCAGGTACGACGTCGATGGCAGTGGCGAAAGCTGACCCGGCAGTAGCGTGCTGCCGGCGAAACTGACCGTCGGTCCGCTGGCACTACCGGCCGTTGAGCTGGTGGTGGCGGCGGTGGCGGCTGGAAGCGTTAGCAGATTGCCGGGCGTGGTGCTGCTCGTGGTGGTTTTGTTGCCCGGCTGCCCCGCACCGTGCACGGCGGACCCGTTCGCGGACAGGGTAGGAACGGTGAGCGTACCGCCGGGCGTCCGGGTCGATGGGGTTACGTTAGCCGCCTTCGTCGGGGAGCTTAGCGGCGTTGGGCCGATGATCATAAGAGACGTTTCCATCAGCAGGCTCGACGGTTCGCTGGGCGCCGTGTTGTGGCCGGCTGCCCCGCCGTACGCCGAGCTCTGCAGCTCTCGGGCCGGCTTCTGCTGATGCACGGAGGTGCGCTGGCGACGCAGTTTGCTGTCCTTGCGTTGGTGGCTCGTGCCACTGCTCGGTGAGTGGGACTGCTCGTCGTCTTGGTCTTCCCCGGTCAGATCTATCACCTGCGTGTCGGACGCATGGTGCTGGGCGGCCGCCTGCTTTCGATGCGAATCGTCCTCCCCGTCCGATATGCTCACGATCGCAGCCTCGTCCTTGCGCGATTCTAGCTTCTTCAGCTCTAAAGGTGGTTCTGTGGAAGGGGTTCAAATCGGTTGATATTGTACGATTGTATATAACATTTTGTGTGATTGGCAAGGATGTAGTTTGAATAAGGATCTTCCATGTGAATCTCTAATAAGGAGTCATGCATGCCACCAAAAAATTATTGAGCTAGAGCCTCGACAGTACTGTGTTACTCGACAGTTAAGATTTTCAATAGTTAATAAATATCGTTTATCACGATATAAAAAAAATCAAGTTTTGCAAGAACTAAGCAATTGGTGTATCTGAATAACAATAATAATTCAAGATTCATGAATCAAAGAATCTGATTTATTCGCAAATCCCAAATCTTAAGACACAGAGGTTGTATGAGGTTTATATTCTTTGTTCTGGACGTTGGAAATCAATTCAGACTCATCAGGCATTGAAATTAAACGCAGAATATTCATTGAACATTCTTGAGAAGGTGTATGAATCACCACAATCAAGATTTACATAGCTTGAGATTCAGTGTCTGATGATGTGAATGATTTTGGTCCGAATTCAGTACACCAATTTCCAACGGATCTACAAAAAACCCCAAAATAACATTATCCAATTGTTCTTACCTTCTAGTTTCTCTGGTTCTTTGATAATAGGAACGATTCGGTTCGATGACACCTTTTGCTCATTCTGCAGAAAGAGCGACGTGGTTGCGATCTGCCGCAGTGCCTCCACACCTTCGTAGGTTTTGGTTTTGACGATAGATTTAGGATATATCTGAGGCTGTTTAGTCTGGTTTAAAATGGAATTAGAAAAATTGGTGAAGGAAAAAAACCCCAAATTAGATTCAATGACAGGCTTCTTAGTGGATGGTTCACTTCTTCCCTACCGGTATGTGAGGTCCGCGTGCTATCGATACTCGTTTACTGTCGCCTCGTAACAGGGAAGTTCTATGATCTGCGTCTATCTTGGCGTTTTTCTTATCTCGTGCTCTACGACTAGATGATATACAATGGGATGGGCATATACAAAACAGGATACGTAATGTACAACATAATAAGCCGAGACCTGAAAGAGAATGTCAAATTACGTATTATAAAAAAAAGTTGTAATAGTATTGAAGCAAATTGTAAATCCAACCCACCAATTAACGATGGCCCGATTAGTCTTAGTTCAACCGTTTTGAATCCTTTCTCGCCAGTACCGACGAATGCTATCACTAAACCGATTGCTATGGTACCTAAACCTACGTATAGGAAGGCATTGGCGAATGAACTGGGTCCTCTGAGTACGCCGAGTAGGTCTTCATCGTCCGAGGAGCCACCTAACGATGAGTCTTGTATCTGGAAGGTGGCAAAAAATGGGGGCAAAAATGGTGTTATATGGTGCTGCGTGATTTGTGGGCGACCTGCTGGCCCCGGCGCTCACTTACTCGATTCCGTTTGACCCATCGTCGATGGCAGGAGGCGGGTGTTTCCTGTACGCTGCAACGTCTTCCTCTTTCTAACCATGCTGCACGACCTTGGGCACACTGCGGCACACGGTTTGGTACGGTACGAGTTGGGCGAAGAATACAGAACAGAAAGGTAAAGCTCACATTAGAACAGTGTAAACGTGTGGGAGCATTTAAGGGGGTAGATTGTTTGGGGAAGTTGAAGGGATTTTTTTAAAGGAGGAAGTAAAGATACATCTTATATTGTTGGTTTGGTTTCCTTTTCATTTTTTTGTGAAAGGTCATAATCGTTCGTAGCAAGTCGTAGCAGCATACTGGTTTGTTAGCAATTTTTTGTACATTTCTGAATACACTGTTGGCGTTTATTTGTTATTTTTACACGCTGGTAGTATTCATTCATTCTTTGTTGCAAATTGTGTTTTTATTTTTCTATGTAGTCTCTATGTAACTGAAGTACAAAATGTCCTCGTTACAATCACGATCGATCATGATCGTGCACCGTTTCGGATCGTTTGTCTGGGGGGAGTTAAGGAAATTGAGGATAAGTAGCTTACCTAGAATAGTGGAAGATAGAGAGTGCAGAAAGAAGTTTTGTGCGCGTTTTGGCGTGGCCCACACACACACACAGGCGACACAGTAATGGCGTGTGTTTTTACTTAAACATTAGTTACTTGAACAGTTACTTGCATTTTTTGTGAAGAAAATAATTGCTAGCATAATACAGCACACGACACTACAGAGCTTTTGGAAGCAAACAGGCATGACAGCACAACATTACCAACTACCAACTACGAACTATAAACGTTCAGCACACTACGTAAGCATTCCACAGAGAGCCTGCCTGAGATGCAGAAGACACCCTCTACTTCTGTCCCGTGTTGCGGTTGTCATTCGTGCTACTACCCCCTGGTCGCTTGCCTGGTTGTTCTTTCCGTGCCTTTCCGTGTGGTTAGTGTGCTGGTGCGTGTATTTCACTGTAGTGTGTTCCACTGTACTGAAATTCTCTGGTGATTTTGCAAAGTGTTGATACGTATCAGTGTAGCATTGTTTGCGAGTAGCCGGTGCGCACGTTAGCATAACGAATGGGTAAAGTTTTTCCTATTGACGGATTTATCGTTCGCGAATTGATGGCGGCGGGTTGGTTTTCCAATCGCTTTAATCGTGATTTACACGCCAGTTACTTACCTCAGTGTGACGGCTCAGGGAGCAAATGGGGCTTAATTGTGGTGTGTAGGGTGGTTACGTTTGAGTACTCTTTTTCATTTGGTCACCCTCCCATAGCTAATGACCATTCGTGCATGTTATTGATATTTTACATGATTTAAACAATTTGGTTCTAGAGTCAATGTTTTTGCGGACACATTGAACCAATAGAACCAGTTTCCAACACTAAATTCAGGTGAAACGATCAATGTCCGAGAAGTATGCAAAATAATAATATGCGTTTGTTGGACTAAATCTGTTCTTAACAATTAGAAAAATTCTTGAAATCCTCAAATGAAGCTTTACTTTATGTGATTTGAGTCCTGAGTCTTTCTTGTACAGGTCCATTCAATTCGTAAAATAGGCTTAAAATGTCAATGGAATGGTTTCAAAATTATAGAATTAGCTTGAATAAGCATTCTTCTTTGATTGTCTGCTAATGATGACTGTATTGCAATGTTTACAGACGAGCAGTTAATAAACTCTTCTCAGTATAAAGAAGAACTTTAATTGACAAAAAGTTTCTTTTTGTAGATTAATAGCTGATCTTATGAATGTATAATGTATACAATTTGTATAATAGGTTTTTCTAACGAGAGAAGCTTTAAAGCGGATTTTTTAATTCAATTTAACCTCACAGTTCAAATTACTCGAAGTGCCAATTCCGTCTGCCCTTGGAAATGAAGCGTCCGGCGAAACATCCATAAATAACGAATGTGTTCATGCATTTTAATTACTTCCTAATCACTTTAGCTTCTCGAAGCGCTGGACGCGTCCAGCTGTAAGGTCCAATTTCTAGTGTCAACCACGCGATACCCATCCTACTAGGGAACGAAAACGGCCGTGGTGGTTGCTGGCCAGCGAGACGAGAATGTGCTGCTCTACACATCATCATGTACTCCGCGAAGGATAGCAATGGGTTGTTAGTGCTCGCCGGAAGCTTCATCTCAGCTACCACCAGTAAGGGGAGGAGGGGGGGGGGGAGGTGCAACACATACGAGCACGAAACTGTTTCGTCACACGCTGGTGCCAGAGACGACCACTAGTGCGCGATATGGAGATGCTGGATTACAACCAGACCCACCAGGCCAACCGGGGCTTGTCCGTGGCCTAATCGGGAAATGCGACGGGACGGGTTCACTACCGCTACTATTGCCAGCGAAAAGGCGTACGCTAATAACCGTAATCGTTTGTAATAATGACGATAAACGTAAACGTCAGCTAAAATTATGCATATTACGTTTCGCAGCCGCGGGAATGGGCTCTCAGCCGTTGGCGAGCAATATTTCGGTCGCTTTCGGAATTTTCAACTCCGTCCGTCGCGCTAGCTCGCCAACTTCGGACATTGTATCAGGTTGCGGGTTGCAGGCAAAAGCAGAACCGTTGGCAAGCTTTTGGATGGCTTCTGGACGGTAGAAAAGCGAATGGCAATGGTTTTGTTGTGTCGCGTGTTACATACCGTCGCGGTACTGTCGTGTTGTGTCGGACAGTTCCTTGTGCTGGACGCTCACACAACACACTAGATGAGAGCGCACAGAAGCGAACAGGCTAACAGTTTTTCCCTCCTGATTCCTGACCCATTGTTGCTTCCGTACGTTCACCCGACATTGGGTGTGAACGAAGGAATGGAAATGCTTTTTGGCACAACGGTATGATTAGAGAAAACAGTGTGGCGATAGGGCCTGGCGAGCAGCTGATTACTTTCGCCTGACAATTGTGATGGGGCGTGCGGACCCGAGCAAAGGCAAATCCAGTTCAGTCGTATTCGGACGAAATTTGAGATTTGGATTTCAGGCTAAGCGACCAAGCAGGGGGCTGCTGCTATAAATATTGGGCATGTAATTTAATATAGATATTATGGCTGATACCCGGGTCTTCGGGTGAATGACCTGCTAATTGAAACTGCTGGAGTCTAACGAATTCGGTTACAGACAAGCTGAGTCAAGCTAGAATAGTTTTAGTGGAAAAATATGTCATTAAATCTATTCTACAAGGAATAAAATATTTAGGCTAGTAAAAGAAATGCCCTCTATGGCCTTTTGATACTGTTATTAATGAGGTATGTAAGTACATATCAGTAGATATTAAGATTCTTTGCTTTAGTACCTAAAGGAGTTTATAAATATTTTATAACTAATCAATCACAAGTAGTCGATGTTAAAGTTTGATTAATTTAGAACATTAAATGATTTTCGTATTATTCAATAGTCAAAATAGTTGTTTTAGTAATCTAATTAATTTTTGTTCGATTTACAATTCTTGCTGATATCAGCAAGCGATGAGCCCCAGTTCAAAGCCGTTATATGATCATGAAAATGGTTGATCCATAGTTGAGTCATCAAGCTTTTGACCTTTTGTAACAAGCCTTACGAGCGTTCGAATTTTTTAATTATTGATCTCCTACGTTAGAACGGACTGTTCCATGTTTCCTCGTAATTTATGAAAAACATAATTGAGGAGCACGTGCTAGCGTTAAGCGTTATCCAATTGATTTGGTAGTCAGCAAAGATTTTTGGATACCTACAAATGCGCTAATGACAGTTAAAATTAAAAAAAAAGATGGATAATTTCGACAAAGAAACCGCAAGCGTTATAATTTCAAAATGGCTCTGTGTCTTACGTGGACACTCTCCTACTTTTTATTAATCTTCAGTATATTAAGAACATTTCCTTTATGTTAACCTCTGACTGGTTTGTATTTGCGGCATGTGCGCTTCGAAATTAGCTCTTTTATTGGCCTCGAGTGCATAAATCTTCTTTTCTTGCTTTTCCCGTTCCCGGTTTCCAACCGTTTCTACGAAGTCGTCTTGTGTTCCTTCGCACAGCCAGATAGTTTCGATGAAAAAAGCACATTAATTTCCCTACTCCCCTTTTTTGAGAGGCGAGCTTCCTTACAGTTGCTTCCGAACACACTGTGTGGTGTTGCCGGTGTTATTGTTTCCGGTCGTTATTCCGGCCTCCAAATCCGGCCGCCAGCAACCTATTTAGCAAACGAAGCTCACCACGAACAGCTGTATGGTGGCTGTCCGATTCGGCGTGTGCCGTTTTCTGCAGCCTTTTAACATCGCCGAAGGGAGTCCACTTGCGTACCGTAATATATAGATGGGAGGGGAATGGTGCCTTTTTTGCAAGCACAAGACCGCGGCAACAAGTGCTCCGGAGTGGCTCCGGGTCGTGGGGACGGTCTACGATGTGTGTGTGGTTTTATGTGCTATGAGCGCTTCCGTGTCACAACGCTCTAATGCAACCGGACGCAGATCGTTCGAGTGCCGTGCTCCCGGTGTGTGTGTGTGTGCAGTAAATCGTGAAGACCGTGTTGGTTGGCCCGACCGGCCTAGCAACAAGTGGAGGTAGCCCTGCGGGCGAACGTGTAGCCCCGGGGGCCAGGACAAATAAAAACCCACCAGTCCGAGATAAAGCTGGCTCGAAGGTTTCAGTCAGGCGGAACGATCCCGCCGTCGGGCTACGGTGAAGCAGCACGCCCTGCAACAGAATTGTTTGCGTTCGCGCAAAAGAGGGCAGGAGAGGTTGTGCCGGGAGAGGAGCGAGCTGGAGATGGAGCCGAAATCGTTAAGGAACTATGGCGCGGCAGAGGTTTCGGTCAAGTCACTGATACCGCGGCATGATGGCGTACGATGGTGAACGATAAAAGCTATAACCATCCGCTTTAGCATCACGAATAGTCGCTACCGTTCGTGGACAGTTGCTTGTTTTAGGGAAGGTTTCAGCGTTGCTTCTTCACTGACGGTTGAGGAAAGGAGGGTTTCTTCCCTCCCAGAAAAATTAGGTTCTTAGTTCTGCTCCACTCGGAACTTCCTCAACTTGGCGTACTTGGGTGAACCGCGGTGTATGCGGGGAATGATATATTAATTAGCTAGTGGTTGGCATTTTAAAAGCAACGCTTCGTGTGTTTTCTGGCGATGGGAAGTCTGGGGCGTTTCGATAAGCATAGATTATTAGCTGAAACGATTATCTACATCTTAGATAAATACAATGAACGGAAAAGTCTAAGCGAGGTGCTGTGTAATTACGTTTTAATGGTATAGCTTCATTAGGAGATACATTGTGGAGTTGTTTTAATTATTTTTTAATTGAAAGCGTTTAAAGTGCTTTTAATTTGGCGGATTTTTTGGTACTAGAAGTTGTGAATTATTTCCTTGTCGTTTAACTAACGAGTTTAATGTGTGTCATCTTTTCTTTTCGTTTAATTTTGACGACTATGTATCGAGTATCTGATTATGCTATTTCCAGGGGAATACTGTCTTCTTCGAATGATTATCGAGAATGATAGATGGATAACTTCCAACGTCTATCAGAGTACTTGAAGGCTTTTGTCTATATGTTATTTGACATAAATTCTAAAAACATCGTCTGCAAGTCAATCCAGATTCTTTTAAGTCTTCTAAAGTATCGAGTGGAAAACAGGGCTCTTTTATTAGCCAGATGAGCCAGCCAAAGATTAAAATGATGGCACTATCGCATGCGACCGTTGTAATCAAATTGCAATGATTAACTCAAGTCTGCTTTTGCTCGATGTAATGGAACGGTGACCGCACCATTGAAGCTGCCTGATATTCCGTTAAACCTAAATATTTCGCCTATCGTTGGTGGTTTAGGTTCGATTGGAACTAAATATCTGTGGCTCTGTGTTGACCTGAACACTTGAAGCGACACCCTAAGAGTGCATTGAAAAATCGAGTACGAATAAAAATCAATACAACACCAACTATTGGACACGCTAGAGACCTATAAATTGTCGAATTTACCTCCAAGAAAATTCTTATATTGTTCTTTATATCTTATCATCCAAGGTTCAAAATTTGTAATATTTATTTTTAAAACCAATTGTAATATTTAACCATTAAAGAATTGGCAACAGAGGGCAAAAGTGTGATCTTAAATAGGACATGCTAAAGTTTTTTGTGATGTAGAAATTTGATCGTTTTAATTTACGTCTCTGTTTCATAATTTATTGTTGTAAAAGTCGATAAATAAGCTCGCATTACATTTGCGGAAAATATTGTAATCACGAAGCCTAAACAGGAAACTTGCCGTACAGTGATTGAACCTGTCCCATCCAATGCCCAAACGATAGATCAATTTTGCACAGCCAGGAAGTGGTTTTCACTATCGCTCACTTACACCGAACTATTCTGCAGCATAGCGCGCGCGATTACAACCGCAATGAAACTTCCGGCCCCCCGGGTACGATTGGGTTTCAATAGTACTCGTTATTGAAACGTTTGGCCCTAGCCGAACCGAGCCAGGGGCATGCAAAAAAAAAGTAGGACAATTTATATCAAACATGTTTAGAATGCTCATCACACGAACAGACAGGAGAGAAAGAGGGAGTAGACAAGCCTTTCCCCGATGGGAAGGTGTGGCGTATATTTTACATTTTATAAAGCCGGAAAACCACAGCCAAATACCAACAAGCGTGACGGGAGAAGTGGCAGCTGGTTTATCCTTTTTTGCTTCCATTGTGCTGCTGTGTATGAGCTATCTGCTGAAAGGCTCAAACACAAACACCCGACCCGCGACCACATGATGGTAGGACAGGAGTGCAAAAAAAAAGGCGCACGCTCACCGGAAAACTAGATCCACCGGAAAAACCTAATGCTCAATGAAGGCCGGTAATGCTCGGTGGTGGGAATTAAATGGGGCTTGCGTTGCTGTAGTGCTGTACCACGTTTTGACAGCTTCAAAATGCAGCACGGTGGTTGGTGCACACGGGCAGGCAAAGGGCAAGGGCACACGAAACGATAAACATTCACACCGACCAAGCCCGTTTCCGGCATCGGTCTCCACCCGAAGGCCATTTTGAGGCCAGTGTGTTTGTGTGGTTGGGTGGGAAAAGGAACAGAAGACGGGAAGCCGAGAGGAGAGAGGACGCATAATAAAATGCAGCCAGCACCCGAGGCCGTGACCGGGCGCAATTGAAATAGAATAAATAATTGCCGCTGCTGGCCAAATAATGTGATGATGCATTCGGTTATTTCGACTCGTCCGTTGCCGCCTTGGCATTGCTTGGCTCCTCTCCCCCTTTGGTCTGACGTTGTGGGAGGAGCTTTTGCCCGTGTGGACTAAAGCTTTCTAATTTGTGCCTATTTGCTGCGCGGGGTTTTTGATGCAGTTTTGGTACGGTCGCGCGGTGCACACACTCCCCGTGGAGTAGTGGCACGGAAATAAAGTGATGTTGTTTGTTTTTATTGTTTTTTTTTCAATGGACCGGAAACCCGTGTGTGCGGGGGGGGGGGGGGGGAGTCTTTCCGGATAGGTGCATGGAAATTTCATTGCATTTGCTAGTTTGTGATAGTGATTCAGGTTCAGTTTGGTCCTCCCCTCCATTTCTTTTTGGCGCTGCCCTGATGGCTCACGCTGATAAATGTGATTTGTTGCGAATGATTGCTGAGTGTGAAACTCACAAAGGGATGAGAGTTTTTGGAATAATGGTTTGTACAGGTTTTGCAGGCGAGTAATACATCACACAAATATCACCAAAACGGAACAGCGAGTGTTGAACGATCTGATTCGTATCATTTGCAGTGAATTATGCCGCAGAGTGGTCGATTTGTACCGTTCTGATCGCTTTTACCCCGCTATTTTAACCAGTGTATGTAAACTATGGTTGATGTGAAATCATGCTGCTGATGCTTGGCATATTTTATGGCATGTTTCTTTGTTTGTAATTTTTTATTTATATAGTTGCAACCAAATGTTCTGTAATGTTCTGCGTTGATTTTTTAGCACTGATTTTTTACGTTTCTGCATCTCATCTTGTACGGCTTGACAGATGCCCATCATGGGTTCAAGTCTCGTATGAATCAAGCCCTCATTTTCAGAACTGACTATGCTGGTGATTAGTAATATACAGCCAAGCGAATGAGATAGTAATGCCGGAAAGGCAAACGAATTACAATGTTTCATATAGTAGTTGACAATGAGAAGGCAAGACATGTTGTATTGGAACTATGAAAAGAGTAAAATTAAATTTCACAAAAACTGCTCATTAAAACTGCAAATTAGAATAAATTCGACAACCACAAAATCTTTAATAAAAGCCACACTTTGAATGGTTTACTGTTCGGGTTCTTATAATTAGATAACATGCCGACCTATTGACTGACAGCAAATCTGCAGAAAAATGTTGAACTCTGCACATTTTATTTGATATTTTTGAAAATATACAAGGAAATGCCGTGAAACTTTGTATATGAATGATATGAATGAATGAGCATATTTTCGTTTCAAAAATGTGTTTCATGACATTTTTTCCTACGTTTTTATGCCTAATTTTACGTTTATAGTTACTTTTCCGAAAACTGATACAGATACTGTACGTTAATTTAAAATAACTTTAAAAGCTTCACACAACATTGTTTAGTTTAAAACAAAGATATAGCATTCGATTTAAAAACCGATCCGGTTACACGTTGTCTTCTTAATGCCTCAAAAAGAAAATATTTCCTGGCAAAGATTTTGTATGTTCTTTCATCATCGTCATATCATCATCAAAATTTGTCTAATAATTTCAATTTAAGCAACTTTAAACGTTATCAATTTCATAGCAGATAATTTTCATATCAGATAATGAAAGATACGAACACTGTTCCAGGTATAATTAATTTATTTTACGTAAAAACCACTACCGCCCGTCATCAATTTGTCTGAATCGGAATCGATTCTAATTGACGACGATTTGTATCCTCATCGGTATTGTGTCCGATCGGAATGCCTTGTGTATCAATTATCGTGCAACCCATCGCGGGAGGTATTGTGCGCGTGTGTGTGTGTGTGTGTTTATGCGCGTTTGAACACCGTCTTGCCGAACACGCAAGTTATTTGACTTTCCCAGGAGATGGCAGATAAACCCTCTATCTCTCGGGCTGCAGTTTAATAGATTCCTTTACGCCACTCGTCCTCCCCTAGCGAGTGCGTAGAGCCCCATCACCCATACCACCACCACCACAGGGTAAAAGACACCGGGCGTGCAGATAAGCGCCAGTGCGACAGAGCTATAAATCAATCAATCACTTCGGTCGATGGCTGGTTGGTTGGTGTGGTGCGCGCGTTTGTCGCTCCGCAGCCAAGTGGCAGTAATCCTAATCGATTTACGCAATTATGGTACGGTGCGGCGCGAGGATAAGTGGGGTTATGGTTATCCCACTTGTGTATCGGTTCGATTTATCCCCTTCCCCCGGGGGGGAAGAAAATGGGATCCGCGTGACCGCGATAAAAATGAGCAGCACAGATCACACAGGCACAGGATGTGACTCGCGCTCCTGGCGTGCCACTCCGTCTCGGAAGTGGAAATGGCGTGAAGCAGTGATACAAAAGAGATAACACAAAGCACACCGCTGCCGTTGGTAAACCGCCCCCCCCACTCCCCATTACGAGATGGAACCAAGTCCTCGGCGTGCTATGATGGGTAAACATAGCAAGGGAGTCGTCAAGGAAGATGTCTCATAAAGCTGCCACACAACAGCTGGAGTGTGTGTGTGAGCGAGCAAGAGAGAGCTTGTGAATGAGTCTCTGTAATTTACTTGCATTGCCACGTGGGACACATTAAAGCATGTCGACTGATTTTTGGATGCTCCTTTTCCCCCTTTTTAGGGTTCGACCCTGCCAAAAAGTGCCGTTCCACACGGTTGGTAGCGTTAGCGTTATGCGTTACGTGAGCATGCATCGTGTCATGGCCGTGTCGTTTTGTGTCGATGGCGTCAGGAAGCAACACCACCGCGCTGCTGTGCAAGTTTCGAGTCGAGCTCGAACGATAAAGATACCATTTTGTTAACTTATCTCCTTTGGCCGGGAGTGTGTTGTCGTAAAAATTCTCGACTTGCTGCTGCTGGTCGACTTGCTGTCTCGTGTGTCAGTTTTTCCTCCGTTACCAGTACACACACACACGCACACTTCAAGCAGTTTGTTTGGGTGCCAAGCGGAACATACGGTCGGAAAGCACCGACGGCGTTGCTTTCCTCCTTGCTCATAATGCGCTCATGACATGCTGCCTAGAGACCGTCGCGGTGTATTCCCCGTGGCCAACCATCCGCCGTCAAGCTGATGGGTCTTTCCTGCGTAAAACACGAGCGCACTCTCGCATACGCCCCGTGTTCGCTCGATGTTTGTTGTGGGGTCATAACATTAAAGGAAACACGACATCAAACTGCTGCCGTCTGGCAGCAGTGGGTGCCGCTAGAGAGCAGCAAGCAAGGGCAAGGGACAACATAATATGTTGTATTCGACTCGTCCCCATCGCGGTGGCAATGGGTCCCCGGGCCCGGTGCCGCGACTCGTAACGGAACCGATGCCATCGCCCGGTTGTCAATGAAACGTAATCGAGAAATAATGTTGCTTTTTGGCGGGGTGCTCGGTTCCGTTTTTTTCCCCCGGCAACGGTTGGGGGAGGTTTGTTGCAGCAGTTCGGTCGCGTTACGGGGGCTGTCAGGATGCGAGTTGTAGAAGTTGTGCAGTGCAGCGAAAGAAAACATGGTGGCCGACGTTCTGGGCGAGAGAAGGTTACAACGATGGGAAGAAGCATCATTTCGCGCGCTTCGATACACCATGTTGAACGTAATGTTTTAATACGCTTGCATCGCGGGCACTGGTTGGAACTTTTTCGAAAGGGGGTGGTTCGGAAGGTTATCTTTGAAAATTATAGACTCTTGGGTTGGGAAAATTAGTCACCACTAATGGGGTGTTGCGGATGGTTAAGTAACATCCCAGTACATGAGTTATTTTTATGTGTTCCTGGGCGCTTTGGATGGTTTTGTAACGCTCGTTAGTTTATCTTGTCGTTCGGGGTTAAGATAATAAAAAGAATCGTTAGGCTAAGAGGACAAAACATCGCAACAAGAACAAACGAAGACGTTTGTGCCGAGATTGATACATTAAAGGTTAAGTATAACGAGCATAACTGAATGTCTTACACATGTGTCTTTCGTGGTTTGATAGAAAGATTGAGCACACTTCAAGGTTTTTGTTTGGCTAGAGTTTTATGTTTCATATTCATATCATACAATATGGTTCGTTTTGCTATTTCAGCTTTTAATTCAATGTTTTGATCATTGTTTTAGTTCTGCCCGAATTGTTCAAGAGTCTGTGTAAATTAATATATACTAGCAATATGTTGTTAAAGTACATATAAATTAATATATACTTTAACAACATGCCCGTCATGGGTTCAAGCCCCAAATGGCCCCAAAGCCCCGTGCCGCCATACGTAGGACTGACTATCCTGCTATGGGAGGATCAATAAGTCACTGAAAGCCAAGCCCACAAATAGAGTGGTACAGGCAGGCCTTGACCGACAACGGTTGTTGAGCCAAAAGAAGAAGAAGAAGCAATGTATTATATATTTATAGTTTTACATTATAAATTAATCATTAATTTATGCATAATAATTTACAGATTTTTGTCATGTATCAACAATTGATCAATATTTGCAATACCTTTAAGGAACGAACAATAATCATTCAAAATTAATATTCTCCTTGCTTTATATTTTGCTTTATATATTTATTTATAGACTTATTGTTTTGAACTACAAGATTACTGTTTAATCTTTTTTATTTTAAATAAGTAAGGCTTGCTTATATATAAATTACAGCTACTGTATTGAAATAATATTTTGTTTACGGTTTAACCCCATGAGCAAATTGGGTTACAGCAAAAGATCGACCAAAAATCGATTACAAAGCACTATTATCTCCCGCTACACAGCGAATTTATCTCGCGTGGCGAACAAGATCTAGCGGTCGGCAAAGCGGTCGAAAGTTTCGCGAACCTCCCTGTTGCACCGACCGGCTGCGACGGGCCGATGATTTACGTTCGCAATTTAAATTGTCAGTTAAATTACCGTGGTCATCGAATCGTGGTGAGAATATATTACTGTTCGCGCGCAGTGCGTTGGATTGTGCTGTGATGTGCAAAGTTGAACTTTGCCACCCAGTTAGTAGCTAGACGTGTCGTAGCCGGACGTAGTTACAGTAATGGTTCGATGTAATTGTATGATAAGCCCTGTCGGCGGGTATGTAGCACGTGCTTTTGGGGCAGCCGATATGACTGCAGCGAACAGGACACACATTTTATTCACTCGCTCTCTATCAAATAGAATTAATTTCCACGAATCTCGCGAGTAGTGCTGCGAGTGATTTGTTTTAACGTGCCTTGCACAAGTACGTGCGGACAGCACCGCGTACCTGGAACGGGTACAAACAACAGCGGTTTCTATTGCTGCGTTTCAAGAATTCGCATGATAAGAGCTGCCGATGCTGCCCGACAGAGAGGAGGGGTTCGGTTTTGATTTCGTTACTATTTATTGAACCGTTGGCACAATCGATTGCGTTCAATCGCTTACAATTGGTCGGCCGTGATTCTTCTTTGCGATCGCTCTAAAGTAGTGTAGCGCAGGTTGAACGAATAATAATCATGATGCAGTGCGTGGTGGCTCTGGTGATGGGCTTGTTCTCTATGCTTGCGATGCATGAGAGCCTCACAGTTATTCTAGGGGTGAGTTTAGTACGGTTTTATTTATTAGCTGGAATGATGAACGACTGAATTAATCATCCTCGATAGGCATCAAACATCTGCCCGCAAGGATTGCGGTTGGATCATCGTGGCGTCTGTCGGGATATATTTGATTGGCATGATTCTGATGCAATCAGTGCGTAACGAAGCAGAACGTTCAATTAGAAGCAGTATATGTGTGTGTGTGTTTGTGTTAAAATTGAAATAGTGCATACTTTATGCTTATTGAAAACTGTTTTTAAATTAAGTTAACATTACTTTTAGCTCATAAGCTTTTGAATTTTTGATCCCAAGTGGACAAACCATTGGTTCTGCGGTAATTAAGTAGTGCAAGTAGAACCCATCCTCAATTACACAGTAAATGTACTTAATATAATAAAATGTGAATGAAAGTATTTGATTTCGAATACAAGAGAACTTAAAACAGAAACAAAGCAGTTTAATGTACAATAAAGTTGAAAGAATCCAATAGCTACCAGCAATATTGTCATATCAAAAGAATCTCCAAGAGACTAAATCATCGATCACGGATTTAAGACGTGATAGACTGTAAGGCTACGGATTTGCTCCTGCACGACCGGGGTCTGTAAGCCTTCTTTTTTTGTGCTGACCTTGAAATATGTACATCCTTCTTTCCTTTTGTATGTTTCTGCCCATTGCACGTGGGAAATAAAAAATCCCGAAAACAAACAAAGTCGCCTGGTCTGGTGCGGGCCGCGCTTAGCTTATGAATTCTTCACAAAGGCGATATTTTTTTAACCTTCACTCTCTGCGAACGTCCATCCAGCTAAAGCTGCCGGGTCGACGTTTGCTTGCATGCACGTTTCCTCGCCCCGCTCGACCGCTCGGCTTTGCTGACTTTTTCCCGAAAGTCGAAAGGAAATTGGAACACGAACTGACCAGTCATCTCAATGACAGGTCGAAGACGGACGCAATGTTTTGTTTGCGGATCACGGCTTTTGTGTGTGTATGCGTTGCCTTCCATACACCGTACATTCCCCGGAGACGCAGGGACCCCGGATACGACACACTGTGTTCGATAAATTAGGCAACGAGGGAGCCGGGCATGGTGTGCTTGGCACGGGGCGAATATGGTGTTCCGATGATGGCCACGGCGGTCCGTACAAACAAATCCCTTTCGATGTTTGTGCCTTGGTTAGTTCATTTGAATTGCCAGGGAAGACACAACTTCGGACCGGCAAAAAATCTGTATCAGCATAATGGCTAACGGAGAGTGGTCCTGCAAGTCACCGAGGATCATTTGAAGATTGTGACAAGAGCGGGAGAGAGAGAGAGAGAGAGAGAGAATAGCAAACGGTGTCCTGTTCTGAATGTTTTTTTTTGTTGATGTGTTGTCTGTATTGTTCCTTCGCCACACACAGCCGTTGACGTTCGAAAGGCATGCCGAGCTGAGAACGCACTCGTGCTGCAAAGCCGGCCGCTCAGTTGACCAATCGCTAGTTTGTCTATTTCATTTATGAATAATTTATCTTGTTTGTTTTGCCACTGCATCCGGTTGATGATTGGTGTGGTAGTGGTGTGTGAGTGTGTTTTTATTTCAATTTCTGTTTCGTGATTTAGGGAGGAGTTTTTTTTTTATGTCACCCAGCAGCAGATACGATAAATTGTATTTGAGCACGTCACTGGGCTAGTAGTTAAGGATTGATAACTCATGTGATATCTATGGAGCACGCAGAGTTGGTGGCGCACTAACTTACCAACTAGCAGGTAGTGAAATGGCTAATCGATAATTGAATTTGTGTGCCTTGAGTAAGTCTAACGTGTTATATTTTGGGGACAAATATATCCAATGCTTGTCATACTTCTTCCATTTGGCGTAACGTCCTACGAGGACTTCGCGGGCTACACAGGCTTTTGAGACTTAATTCATAACCACGCAGCCTGATAGTTCGTCCTTGCTACGTGGGGACGGTCCATTATAGGCTTGAACCCATGACCCCATGACGGGGATGTTATTGAGCCGTTAGAGTTGGTGACTGTAACACGGGACCTCCCCTGTCACACTAAGTTTGTCAAAAAGAGCACCTAAACATATGCAACTAACACAGCTCAATATCGTGTCAAAAGCTCGTTACATTCCATCGAAGATCGATGACATAAGTATTGCCAAAAGTCATACGTTAATTGTGCAAACAAGCTAGTTCTCGAGATGAAGATTAAACATTCAACTGTTGAGGTAATGCACATCCCACTATTTGCCTAGATACTATCCTAAACTAATTGCTACTAGACGCCTTGCAAGCAAAACACAGTCAACTGTTTAGCGTAGGACGAACGATAGCTGAATGCAACATTAATTCCAATCCCTCCTTAAACACTCGCCACCCGACACTCGTCAGGCTAGATTGCGTAACAAACGGCAAAAGAGCTATAGGAAACCACACGGGAGCTTGCACTTGATACGAGACGTTAACGCACTTAGTTTACGGTTTACCTTAACGCGCTGCTCCGTTCGAAAGAAGTTAAGGAACGCTTGCGATGCCGGCGGTAGCACCATTCACGTCGAGTTAGTCGTGCCGGGGGAAAACGACCGAGTAAACACACACTGCCTCCTCACTGGGAAAAAGGCGGATTTGCTAGGTGGGCCGCTTCACCACAAGCCGAACGTACGATACCGAAACCGGGAACAAGGAACACCAAACCCTGGTGATGAAGCAAATAGCTTTATGTCTCGTCGATACTCAAACTCAAACTGACCACTAGAACCCGGTACGATCCAGAACAGTCACGACAAGCGAGAACGAGACAGAGAAAGAGAGTGGGATACAAAAGAGCCCGAGTGACCGTGCCTCGTACTCGATTATCGATGCCATCCGTTGGCCGACATGGGTTCGACGAATTATCGAAACCGGGAAAAGCGGTAGATGCAACCTCCTGCCGAGGAGAAGGCAGCAAGAAGGGACAAACACTGGAGCATGCATACAGAGCGCCTACAAAGGCTTGGTTTTGATGAGAAAACGGTACCATTGTTTCAGATCTAATAGCTCACCCACAGACGACCTCTCACTCCCCCCCGCGGTACCGGTTGATGATGGTCAGAGTGGTCGAAGATAATCTAGGACAAAGCCAAAATGATGTCTGTTGCGTCATCGGATCATGAGGCAGGATAGGGGTATTGAAGGGGAATGGGGAGGGTAGGCTTATCGTGTACCGTTTTCTTCCACCAGGACTTGGAGCTGATTTAAATTCTCCTCGATCCCGCTCCCTAATATCATTTCAAAGCTTCGCCAAACTCCTCCCCAAACAATGTTCGGTCCGGAGCAAGAAGAAGCCGGTCATAGAAAATCGATTGTAATGAGTTTTAAAGTTTCAATAATTAATCGTATTTGCTGCTAGCTCTCACTCTCTCTTGCGCTCTCTCTGGCTCTGTCTTGTGGTAGACGATTTTGAAAGCTCAAGGTTTTTGGGGCTTGGCACTTGGGACCACAAAGCAGTTGCCCGTGTTACAGTGTGTCGATCGGTGCGGTTAGAGAAGAGGGGGGAGGGGGGGGCAGAGGTTGTGCGCTCGTTATGGATCGGTTTTGAAGGTTGATTTGCAAAACAAGGCACGTTGGCAGACAGGAACAGGCGTGAGGTTTGCATCGTGTGGGCCCGTGCAGCGGCATCGGTTGGGCACACGTGTGTACGTGGTGCTAAATTTATAACTCCCCCGTCGCCGAGAGAGTTCTCTTTCGGCCGTGTGGCTCCCCCCCAAATGGTACAAGGTATAAATAGCAGATTAAAAAGTTTTCCAATTACCCATTGATTTTGCCATTTGGGGACTGTGTCAGAATCAATGGTTAGATTGGTATCATGTTGTGGGGAGGTTTTAAAAACGACCCAACATAAGTAGGATCGTAACTGATTGATAGGGAATTAAGAGAAGTGGTACAGATAAACATCGAAAAACCGATACAGCTGATGCATTAAATGTAACCTTTAATGGTTTAGATTGATTGTGACTGTTGTAGAATATAAATGGACAGCTGATCTACGCTCTACGGGGTGGTCCAATGGTATACCTGTCAAAAGCAGGGTATTATACCATGCATGTCTGTTGTTCAAACATCCTTTTCAAATGTCTGTTGTTTAAATTTCTTATGGATTAAGAGCCTGCCATATCCAGATGTTGATTAACGACACTGTGACGTGTGTAATAATAATACGTACACAATCTAATAAAGGGTAGCAATGCCAAGCCTAGGTTAGTTACACTGGTGCGGGGTGGTGAATAAGAAGAAGATCCTTTCTTCCGGCGACCTTTTCTCCAAATTTCTGTTTATTTCTGCTGCAAGCATGACCTTTCCTGCCGAAGACTTCCTTTCCAGTTTGTTACTACCGCTCATTTGCATTATAATATAAGAACTCCAGACTATTTGCAAAATAAAATCACACAGCTAAAACCCGCCCCAATAAATTTACTCTCTATCGGTCATGTAATTTTGCAACGGCTCGTATCGTTTACCCCTACCCCCCTTTGGATGTACCAAAACCCCATGAAGCTGGCCAGGTCGGGGTGGTAAACTTTGACGCTGCAGTAAAACTGACCTCAATTCGTCAATTTGTCAGCATGGTTTCGTGCGGGAAAGGCCACATCATACCAACGCCCGCCATCAGCGTAGGCCATAATTTTATCCCCATTTCCGCGTATGCCGTTCTTCAGGGCGCGCGCGTCAGAGAACGGCGGTGGCGGTGGTGCATCATGATGCACCCTGAGCCGAGAACGATGTTGGAATACCATCACGGTAGGCGAAAGTTTTCGCTTCCATCTAGATAGCGCGGTCTTCAGCCCTTCAAGCGCGGAACGATGGAGCCGCACGTCGGATGATGATGGTCTTGGGCCATTTGCATAACAATTGCTATGTTAGCAGGGGATGGTAGTAACTAACTCCGCTCTGTACTGTCGCGGAAGGAAAGCGAGAGGAGCGAATATTCGGCATACGGCCGCGTCCGTGCTATACGTGCCCTGTAACTGTGCACTTCCGGCTCTGTAAAGGCGAAATTTTAAAGCAGAAAATGAGCTCAGAGCGATCGTAAGGAAACAATAGCGGGGGGAGGAGAAGAATGCTTTGATGATGTTTGGGGGTGGTGCCCAGTCGGACGCGCGCTGGTCAAGGACAGGGTACTTCTCACCAGGTACGCCAGCAGTGCTTTGGTGTGAAGCGTTCGTGACTTTTCGCTTCCCTCGATTATGCCCGGCAGAGCACGAGCTAGGTCACGCAATGTGTGGCCACTCCTCCATGACACTGCTGGTTGCGAGCGAGAGCGTTTAGAGTAACGTTGCGAGCGGTCCCAAGTTGCACAAGTTGTTGTTTACTTCGTCAGATTGGATTACGACGGCCCCGCATGTCCCATGGCGATGGGATGACCTTCACGTGCGGTTGCGAATCGGTTTGCAGACGACCAACTGCCGCGCGTGTCTTCCAACCGGATCCAGCGAGCGGGCACGAACGGACGATAAAGTGCGCTCGCAGCGCAGCGAAAGTATCCTCACAAACGCACACCAGGGATTCGCATCCGTGCAGGTGATCCTGCGATTTTTTTTAAAATGTCAGTTAATTCATTCCACGCACAATGTAACCAATTGTACAGTGTACTGGTCCGGGTGTCTAATGGTGGTCGTAAAAATGCTATTATACGTGTGGAGAAATTAATTGCCATTATTAGTACGCGTAAGTGAACATTTCCCCCGCTTAAGGCGAGTGGCCAGGCGAGAGCGCTCGTCCAGTGGCCGATGTTGTCGGTGTTTGTTATTTGAAAGTTTACGTAGAAAAAAAGGGTAAAGCGCGGCTGAGCTCACCCAGTGTTGGTCAGTGAAACACTGAAACGAGTTAATTATGGCGCTGGGACGGGATATTTAACCTTCGTTACGAGCGTACGATTGTGTTTCCCGCTGGGTTTTACCGATGGTGGTGGCGGTAGTGTCCCAGCGTCAACAAGGGAATTGTTGTGATTTTTCATGCCATAAATACCACGCATCCCGGGGTGCAGGGCAGGTCGTTATGGTTGCGTTGAATAATTGGACCCTTGCTTGTTTGTGTGTGTATGCTTTCAGTTATAATAAAGACGTTTTTTTAGCGTGGTAGTTGAGTGGGAAATTTGTTACTGTTGGTATACATCGTGAAAACGGCAATGAGATGCATTCGCAATTTTGAAACACAATTTATTGGATTGTTTTCATCGCGCCTGTTTAGGATTTTAATAATTTGGAGTTAAATTAGGGGTACAATTGGCAGGCTAGTATAGAGAGCTCCTATAAGTCGGCAAGGGTTCAATTCCCATTTGACCGTGTCATTCGTTTGACTAACTATCCATTTTACGTGTCACTAAATTTCATAAAAAAAATTAAAATTTCTTTTTTCCCTTTCTGTCTACTAGGGTAATATTTTGCAAACGAATTCTATGTGACTGAATACTTCTGTATTTAAAGATTGATCGAATATAGGAAGTTCTTTAGCAGTAAGAGCCGTTTGAGTGACATATTTTCAGTATTATGATACAATTTTTTGCAGAAAAAAACATGGAAAGCTTACACAAAGTACAATCAAACGTAGTCAAAAAGGAGTTTAATCTCAGACATATAATAAAACTATTAACGTTTTAACAACTCTTAACTAAGCTATATCCAGTGCAGCCGTAAAGGATTTAGCTATTAAACTTAGTGGGAAAACCCACACTAAACCGCTTTATCATCACTCAAAACATCCTCCTCGAACCAGTGCCGTGCGAGGAAAAGGCAGTAGATCTTCCTGTTCCCACGAAATTAAAGCTTTCACTGACAGTTTAATTAGCTGCTTAAAATGCGAATTAAATCAACAGAGGACTATTAATTACATCAACTTCGCTCCACTCTTGCTGCCACGGAAAAGCCAAAACCACCAAACTATGGTTTTCGCGACAACAAGTGTTAAATTTCACTCGCCAAGCCACCTTCCCTCCATTCATTTCGGGAAAAAAACGAGCCACAACCGATCCGAAACATTCAACCCGTCAACCCCATATATACTACAGCTTGTTGCGTGCAGGGGTTCGCAAAAGGGCATTTAACTTTGCGCAGAAGAGCGAGCGGTAACTATACGGTGTAATTTATACTTTAATATAATTAAAAGCATAATTATGCAAATAAATAATGTCTGAACGCATTGGGGATCGCGGCGGCATGTGGATCAGGGGCCACGAAGGCGGCTGGATCTTGTTCATTTCAATGTAGATACGACGTGTGCATAAAATGAGAATTACATAGTTGGCGGAGGAAGAGGAAGGTGAGCATCGTTGTACCGGGGGGTGACTCCGGTAATTAAATATATGAAAGGCCGTCGCTAATGCGGTCTAGGTGCAACAAGCTGGAGCGGTAAAGTTGGCATATTGATTGCACAGAGGGCATCCATTTATGTGGGCGTGCTGGCAAATTACAGCATTATTCTCCTCACACCCTATGCGCGCGTTTGTGCCAGCACCGGCTCTCCGATGATTGCAATGATTAGGATTTAGCAGGGATTTGATGTGTCTTTATTTCCATCTGCCCCACATTCGCGGCAGTTACCGATGTGCACCGATGGAAAATGAGCTGTCAGCTTTTGGGTTTGGGGGGGGGGGGGGGGGGGTGAAGTAATTGAATTATTTACCGCAGCTGCAACAGTCTTGCTGCCCATCCGGTGCAGCCCGCGGAAACACTGAATGATGGGTTCATTTTCTGCTGAATTGGTTCGTTGGGGTCGGAAAAGGGTTGAAAGGAGAAGAGCAGAGGAACTTATTCAAATGCTGAAGTTGGCGGTGCGCGAGCCGCCAGCCTTTACAGTCTGCACCGGGCGATAAATAATGCACATTGCTGTTTAGGAGTTCATTAATTTCGCATTAGCTTACGGGCGGTGGGTTTTGTGGCCGTTTAAGGTGTACGCAGATTTTTAGCTACAGCTTAATGCGAAACAGAAAAATGGTAGATAAATGCGGAAATTAAGTGGAGAGCACAGTAAGCTTCACTTTATGTCCGGTCATTAAAGGAGTGGCAAATGATGGACTGTTTAATTGAGATGAGGAGGTTGAGGAGCGGTGCTTTATGCTTAAAAGAAACTATGAGTCTTCTTTTAAGGTCTGGTCTATCTTACTTGTTATTTGTCATTTTTTCATCATGAGCTATTTCCGAACGCATAAATATTAGCTTAATAAACCGAGGAAAAAGGGTTAGCACGATATCGAACGCATGTCTTAAAGAAAGTAAGATTAATATTTATAAACATTAAGCTGCCTAGACAGCTTGAGCAAATACCCAAAATACTTGACAGATGACGCACCACATTGACAGAAATGCACAACATGATAGTATTATTTGAAAACTATGATTTCCCAAATTAGGTCCAATTAGAAATAAGTCCATAAGACATTTACTAATATGTCAAATAGTACAAGTTGCTAAAATGATTGGTAACGAAAAGACGATACCTTTTTGAAAACAGCTCGGCGAAATACTATACGCGAACGAAAGTTTATAAAATGATCGTTACAGTCGAAAGACGGATTAAACAATGTACAATGTAACATCAACACAAAATAAATAACAAAGAGTATCACATCAAGAAAAACAGGATAACATAAGGAATTCCAGTCAAAAGAGTCATAGTGTGTATTAAATCTGATAGCCATCGCAGTCAAAGGTTCATTATCGCTATATGCACGTCTAGTTTGGTCAACTCTTAGTAGCCTAAAGTTTCTTAAAATACGAGCAGGTACGTGGAAATTAACTCTAGCTAAAAGGTCCGGTGTATCTATCTCTCGTAGGATGTTCTTTTTCATGAACAAGATTTGCGCCGTTTCGCGACGAGTAGCGAGAGACTCGAGTTAAAAATATAGTAAAAAAATAAAAATTCATGTCTATCAAATGTGTCAACGATAAGCCTCCTCATGTGACCCATATTGTATACATTGGGGCGTAAAAAAAATGAAACAAAATTGTATAATTGATACCGCGTATTTGTTTGCCAACGTGGTACCTTTCTGCACGATCGGACGAAGATAACATGCAAATAGTTCCGCAGGTTCATTAATTTGATAAACCGATAAAGAAACCTGGCAACACGGACAGATTCTTTGAGGAATGTCCGGCTTTCCTATACGTCCTTCGTACACTAAAGTTGTGTCGCCTGATTATGCACACGGAACCCTGTGTTTGTGCCCTAGGCATTTCTTTTCCCTCTTCATCACTACCATATCGTCCCTCGGATCTTCAGTCAAAGGGCGCTTAAACGGGGGTGGGTGTACCTTGGATCATTCCAGTAGAAACATTCTCGATAAACCACTTACCACCGCCTCCCCTCACACACACATAGTCACTCCTTATAAGTAGGGGTTCGGTTGTTTGTTCTTGTCGCTGCAATGGACAGCGTCCTTGCGTGGTGAGTCTTTACCTACCGGCCTGAATATTCAGCAGCCGGATATGGGGCAACATTAATCCCGCATCCCGCGGTCCCGGTAGGACGCGAGTACCTAGCTGAAAGCTGAAATGGCCTAGCTGACCCAAATCCGCACCGTCTCGCATCGGTGCGTTGTCACGTAGGGACACTAACACCACCGCAAACCCACCAGCAGTGGAGGGTCATTGACGACGACGACGGCGACAGGAAGGACCTTCCGACGACGGGACACAGTTAGCGGAAAAGGGGGGGCGGTCGATTCGTAATTTTCATAAAATCCATGTCTCCGGCCTGTAATGCCATTACCTTCGCTTGCACTATTGACCTTTAGCAGAGCACGGGGTTCGTTCCGTGTCAAATTTACGTGAGTTTGAAAAATTGATTTTTGGCACGGCACGACCGCATGTGTTTCCGTCGTGTGTCGTGGTGGAAAGGTGTAAAAAACTTTCCCTGCAACCCAACGGCGATTGCATGATACGCGAACGGCAAAGGTGGCAAATTTGAAAAGCGGTCTAGGGAATAGAAATAACGTTGTAAAGCAGGAAAGACAGTTTGTTTGTGTATGGTTTTGGTTTTTTAAATAAAAGTTTGACTTATTTAGTTGCAATATTTTGCAAAATCATTCGTGTAACCTGTGAAAGGATGGGGATTAGTTCAAGGTCAAACTGTTCAAACTGTGGTTTTTAAGGTAAATTGTCAATTGTGACGTATTGTAGTGTTGCAAAGTTGTAACATGGTTTACATAAATATAGTTGTAGCCTTTTTGATTGTAAAACTCATCACTTTATGTAACTTTTAACATAAATTTATGTAAAATTGTACTTAAAACTCACCACCCAACTTAGTGAAGCGGAAGCAGCTCTAATGGAAAAATAAAATGTATTCCTAGCCCAATCGACTTCAACGCTCGGAAGGCCACAAAATTGCTCTTGCGAAAACAAATTTGCATGACCATTTGCCCTCCCTAAATCCCAAAAATGGAAATGGAAAACTATTCCAAACGGACGGAAAAATGATTATTATTTCCCGTACCAACATTCCCATCGCGTTCCACTTGGACCTGGGCTCTTGCGTTTCCCCTCCTCGAATCATAAACAAAGTTATGCTACTGACAGTAGTAATTATTGTGGATAATTGGCACCAAATGGATGTCCGTCCTGCCACTGCGGCACGGCGAGCGAGCGACGACGACCCAGCGCTGCCCGGACTAGGCGCAATGTGTGCGTGCGTTCGGTGTCCCTGGCAGAGGGGGAAACGGAGAGTAAGAGAGAGAGAGAGCGAGCAGATTGGATTGAGGACGTTTTGTGATTTCTCGTCTACCATTTGAATTTCAAAATGGTGTGGAAAAAGCGTGGAGCCACACGGGGGGTTGTCACTGGTCGTGAGTTTCTGGAAGGGCCGGTCGAGTGGTCAGCTGGTTTGGCTGTACGGTCGCCACACGGAGCTGAGCCTGAGTGTGCAATAGTTTTGATGCCTTTCAAAACCCCAACCGCCCAGCCACTCTTAAGCGCCCAGATATGCGGAAGGGCAATTTTGATACCCGTCGTGCACATTTCAGTTTTGACGACCGGTCACGACGTGTACGACCCCGAAATGCTGGGAAGCACACGTGACTACTGTACAGAACATCACGACCGACCGACTACCTACCGAGTCGTGTTTTGTGATGCATTTGCAAACCCGGTTTATCGTGGCTTTTGCGTTTTAACTTCTAGCCCATGGAACGATGCAAGCGGCAAGACACTGGATTTGCGTGTGCAGTGCGTCGTCCGTATGCACCGGAAGTTAGCAAAGGTAGAGCGAGTAGTGGGAGAATACTCGTCCGACCGCGCCGCGAGCGCTCGTACGACCACGCCGCGGTACAACATCATTATTTGATTTACGGCGAACACTTTATCGCACATCCAATCGGTTTAGCACGTGTGTGTGTGTGTGTGTGACCAGTTGCCCCAAACAGCCCGTGTGGCTGGTGGCTGGAAAGGCCATCGTGTCTGGTGGGATTTCTAGCCTTGACTTTCAGTGCGTGCATCTGCACTACCTGTGCAATTTGTACGTGCTGCCCCGCTCCGGAACAGCTTATGCTTATGCGTTGGCTGATCGCTTCGCGTAGGTGTTTTTTATCAGGATCATCGCCCCGGCATCCGGGCTGGAGGCGCGTATTGATGCGTCGGTTTCGAACTACCCTTACGCCCGTACCGGATAAGCTCGCGCGAGGAGGAATATCCGAGCTCAGGTGAGCTTTGGAGATTATTAAATGAAGTCCGCCTGCTTTTGCCTTGCTTGTCAGAACTGAGCTTGGCTCTGCAACGTTGGGTCAGCCTTTGCGTATGTACGCCCCCGAAAGGAGGACGAGTCTTTGGGGATGGTTCGTGTTTTGTACCACGAACGACTATAGGTGTGTGTGTGTTATCGTGGTCGCTGGCTATATAATGATGATTAATTACAAGGCTGCGGTGGATTAGGACAGGCTTCTCGGGCCGGGTGCGCTACACACCACCGGGTGCGATCAGCGATTATGTATTATGCGAATTAGGATCACGCAAATGGATTGGGCTTTGGGGCGATCCTGTGCGCGTCACTGAAGATTCGTTCGCAGTGGCTGGCCTTGGTTGAGTTATGAGGATAATTACATTTCTGGGGAGAAACCCGTGTGCTACTGATTGGATGCACGTTTCAGGGGTCGCAAAAAAATTGTAATCAACGCGAAACTGGCTAGATGTTGGAACATTTTCAACTAAGTTAGTTTGTTTAATGTAGCTTAAGGTTTGAATAATCAGATTGCCACACAACGTTCGATGCATTAAATTGGGAGGACAACATCTTCTCAATGAATAATTTCAGAGCTTAACCAAAACTTGCAAAATCTCATAGAGAAAAACGTAGAATTTTTGTCGAAAAAAAAAAGGTTTCTTTTATCGTTGAAGCAATCATTAGCTTGTGTTATATGTGACGTGTATAAATGTGTTCATATTTACGTGTGCTGCTGCTCTTACTGTTGTCTGCTTGTGGTGATAGTTGTGTCTCTCCTTCACTGTGCTTTCGTATAAACCTGCAAGTCTGTGGCTCCTACTCACCGTTGTCATTATGGACAAAAGGTTTAAATGGTGTGTTAACTTTAAAATATGCCATTAATTATCAATACTTATTAAACAACTTGGTTAAACTGTTTGAACGATAGAACAGAACGCATTAAACACATAGTATCAACGTGAATGAAAAACAAACGCTAAACTACTTATTAAGATTAAACGATTGAATCCATTTTGGCTTAGCTTAGCGCATGACAAACAGACATTCAAATGGGACTCTTCGCTTGTACTATTCTATGCGTATTACAAATGTAGTATATAGGGGAAAAAAACAAAGAACGGTTGAATCAAAACAATCAATCAGCGCAATGAAATGGAACAAAATGTAAGGGGGAACAAACTCTATCTACTAAAACGAACGGCATACGGTATTGTTATGGTTTGGAAAGTTAGTAATTCGTAATGAATTTATAGTACTTTGACATGGGTTTCGAAATGTATCTGCGTCGATCGGACAAGCGCAAGAGTATTGCATACTGTATGTGGGTTGAAAAAATATTTGTATTCAATGCAGGGAAGACTTTATTACGGAGCAGAGAGTAAATGCAAAAGGAAGTTACAGTTTAATGCTTAGTTATTTACTCGGAGCTTACGCAAATTTTACTTCGACTAAAGGATAGTCTTTTTACAGGGTATATGTAGAATTATTGCCAATTATGCTTGTACAGGCGGTCCCCGAGATACACGGCTAATGAGGACCGAAAACGGCCGCAAAATGCCACGAAAGTCGAATCTCGTGGTTTCCAGCCAAAATATCTCTAATTTTTATTATATGATTCGGACTAAATATAACAGTTTAAAACATTTTGGTATTTTAATTTGCATTTGAAAATTGATGTGTCAAAGCAGTACAATTTGCTAAAAAAAACTGGCAAATTTAGAAAACCGTGTATTTCCGAATCCGCGTATAAGAGGTACCGTGTATCTCGGGGACTACCTGTATACTGCATTTTATAAAATTAATGAAGTAATTAATTATTATTCTTTCAGGTTATATTCTCCATTCAAATCTCATCCAACGTTCGAGTATGAGTTACATTGTAAAACAGTGTGGAGCGCAAAAGTTGACGCAAGTGAACAGTAGTTGCACGAATAAGTAATGGATGGTAAAACTATAGGACTAAAGTATATGAAAAAAATGCAAACGGTAATAAGGAATTGTTTATAAAAAACACACACATACATCGTAAAGAATAACGCAAAACTATCATATTTACCCATTTGCTGCTGTTACATATTCAAGAGAGAGATAGAGAGGGAGAAGGCGTATGTTAGTGAATGTATTTCAATTCCTACATATATCATCCCGGCAGGTCGTTGTGCTGTGCTCGAGAGCTAAAGGGAGCGAGAGTGCCTTGATGTTTTTTTTTGTCTGTTAAAAATTGTCTGCGCTGATTGAGAGCGTTTGATTCATCGCACAAGAGTGCAATAGGACGGTACTAGATGCTATCCCGTTGCGATTACGCTGCTGCTGAATCGTTTCCTTTGCTGACTCTGTGTGGCTCTATTCTAGTTGTGGTGTTTGCACGCAACAAACCTGGTACGTGAATTGTTTATGGCGAAACGTGTAACAGTTGTGAAAGAATGTGTAATATTGCAGTACAAGTTTGTTGGAGGATTCATTCCAGAAGAACTATAAACTTAAGTATATACAATCATCATTAATATCGTTCTCGTGCTTGTTTTTTTCTTCTTCTCTCTATTTCAAATGTGTTGTTTGTTCTTTCTCTAACGTTTCAATAAGAAACCCTCAGTTTCTGTCCAGTTGCTTTCTTCGTCTTTTGTTTTTTTTTTTGATTTTTGGTTTGTTTTTTGTTTTGTAAGTTCATGTTTCCAACAGCTCTTTGCTTGGAAATATGTGCTTCTTCTAATCCTAACGGAAGTGTTGGTGTGTGTGTATGTGTGTGTTAACGAACTGTTTTTTTTTTACCGTACTAGCAATTTTGCTCACCAGGTGGCACAACGCATATATAGAGTATTTTGTGGACGTTAAGACAAAAAAAGCAAAAATTAGTGCATGGCTTTTCAATTGCAACTGGCCTTTCTTCTTCTTCTTTACTGCTAAAACACCAGAAATGCACACTTCAATTGAGTAAGATCAACAACAACGTGTCGGAGAGCGTTCGATATTTGCATTCGATGATGACACAGGCAGAACCGTGGCCGGATCCGGTTGTGATTGGCCATTTGGGTGGCGGTTCTGTACGAGGAACTTGATCATTCTAAGATGCACGCTACGGGGGGAAAACGAACCGGAAATCAGCCCGGGGTGGTTGGTTGTGAGTCGAGGAGAGAAGGTGGGGAGTTCGGCGCCGGCCCCTATCCACCGCGGGCGATGATGATGTGGCCGTGGCGATGAGACGCGCTCCTTCTCCCTGGCCAGTCCCTGGCGATGGTGGCGAGTGTTTTTTTGTGCGACTGTGTGTTTGTTGTGGCCGCCCCTCAGTGCGGCATGGGCGCATGTAATATGGGACCGTTAAGAGCAAACGGTGCTGCGACACGATGATATTGTGGTAACGAGAGACAGAGAGTGATGGTGGAAGGGACACTTGAGACCGGAAAAACACTCGATCCCCGCCTGCTGGCCCCGACTCGACTGCTGGGATTATAGAGAGAGTAAGAGGGGCGGGAAGGGTGGTTGTGATGCACACAATCGTGATACGACTTGGGATGACTCGATCGCAGTTCCTCGTATGAGATGTCCTTCGAAGGTGGTGGTGGTGGTGGTGGGATGGTTGAAAGTTAAGGGTGTCCGGTGGTGTCTAACGATGGAGGTCCAACGGTGGAAGGGGGGAGGCTGGGGGTTCTTTTTACGGGGGGCTACTATGTACGACGGAATGTTCTACTGCTCTCGTCACTAGTGGGGTCACCACTTCACATGCGTTAATGGGTATGGCGTTTCGCACGGGATTGTAATGGGTTGCGCTTTTTTTATCGAGGCATTTTTAACCCTTAAATGTGCAGAACTATTCGACAGGATCTCTGGTGGGTTTGGCGCGTAGGGTTCTTTAAGTTGGTCGGTAGTCATGAATAAATAAATAAAAGATAATTGACATTTATACTTTGATATATTAGATGAAAGGATTCTGATTTTATGGTTTGTCGAATGCTTCGTAAATTATTTGTTTTAATTTAGCATGAACAAAGTTAAACTTAATTTGGAAACTGCTCGAAAAGAACTCGAACAGCACCAGAGCTAAGTGTTATGAACAGAGGTTCACGATTCAAATTCGTCATTTTAGATTGACTTTTTTGATTTAAGTTTTATTTTAACTGTGAAATTGTTGGAGTAGTTTTTGTATGAGCGGTAAAAATTCCAATTATTTAAAGTTAAAATGGGGTAACACATGTCTATCCAACTTCATTTTACTACTTAGCTTTAAAGCTGATCACTGGAAGGTTTTTTTTACTTTCGAACATCCGTCAAGTAATCTAGCACATTTAAGGGTTGCACGAGTACCGTGTACCAAGGATTAGGGACGGTCTCCGGTAGAATTCGGACCAGCTCAAGGGAAGCAACTGTACGTACGTAACTAACGTAGTGTTTGTATATTGCACCAGAACCATTTGCCGCGAGCTCCGCCGGGAAACCCCGGGCTGCGTACATCATTAGTTCAAGCAGAGGTCACGGGCACTTCACTTTCGGCGCGACACTTGTGCGCTGTACGGTGTGCGTGAACAAATAATCATTAAATTTAATGACGCATCCCGCACCTCCCTTATCGATGGGACGATGGACCCTTCCTTCCGCGTGCCGCCCTGTGATCTCTGACCCTCGCCGGAAATCGATCACTGTCACGGGTGCATTATACAATCACTACGCCAGTGCACGGGTGCACCATTTTGTGTTCGCTCGTCTCCGCTGGCAGTCGCTTTCCATTCGTCACGAAGCGTTTCGTCTACAGTCTCTACGGCAGTGCGGTCTGCATGACCAGCGCAATCATTGTAAACGGGAGCGGGGGGAGGTCGCTGATCTGGAACGTAATCGTGATCGTTCGCTAGCAACCAACCGCCCCTCTCCCCTCACTGCAGCGTAGCACGAAACGCGTGAAAACCGATTTCTACTCCGTAGACCATCATCCAAGCCATTTGCGAGATGCAAAAAAGCGCACACCCATTTCTGGATACCCGTTCCTCCCTTCCTGCTGCCGGCTCTATGGTGGCATTTTTGGAGGGCACGCACGCATTTGCCATTTTCTGGGATGCGTTTTAATGGCCGCCATCGCGCAAAATCGATGAAGAAGGAAAGACCGACGGTGTGATGGTTGGTTGGTGGTGGTGCTAGAGCGCGGTGGCGGCAACTACGACGAATGCAACTAGCGACGCTGATGGCTTTTGGTCGGTGGAGGGCTAAGGTGATGTGAGTACTGTTTCTGTGGTCCGCTTCTTTTCTTTCCCTCTGGGGCGCTCTCTTGGTCGGGTGGGTGGGGAAGGGGACGGTTGCCAACCGAGTTCCGCCGATGTTTCGGGCTTACTCGCTCATGCATGTGTGTTGTTGCTGGTTCTTGCTTATCGTTGTTATGTAGGTGTGTATGGGCGTGTGTGTGTGTTTTGTATCTTTACTGTATGTGATAAGAGAGGAGGGCTTTGGAATCGGGATCTTATAAGGAAAGGGAACGGTTGCAGGATTACTGTTATACTCTAGCAGCTCTACCGTACTGTCGGACGCCGTAAGGGCCTACCGTAGGCTCTGCAGTTAGGTTGGTTAGTTTGTTTTCGATTGGCTTATTCACTGTTACTAAAGCAGTCTTTTGTGTCAAATCAGACCCATTACATTCGAAAGAAAGTTCTAAAGCACGCAAAAACTTACTGGTTATCTCTGCTTGCAATCAAAAACATTCAGTATCTTTAACGTTGGAAGCTACTACTAGCGTAATGTTAATGATACAACTTTGTGAACATAATGCCGAACTATTGTTTTTTTAGTATCAACCGTCTCAGAAGTATTATGTAAGTGGTAGGGTAGTTCAAAGAATAGTATGTGTTACCGATATGTTCAATCAAATGGGTGTGTTATTGTAAACAAATTATATTAAAAAAGGTAACTGTTTCTTGCATTTAATTTAATGAATGGAAGACGTTTAGTTTCACTCTTTTAATTGAAAATGATAGTTTCATGGACTATACTTGGGGGTGCTGGCAGAAACATAGCGACTAACTACACTGACGCTATAAAATGCACACGGTGGACTCATATCTGGTAGATAGTAGTTTGGTTAAATTGGGTATAGTTTAATCATTTCTATGTATACATTAGTTACAGCGTTTATTATGTTCAAATTACAAATTATGGCAGTTTGTTTACAAACCTACGTCTCTGTTATGGTTTGGATAAATCTAATCCTTTACGTTTGAGGTGTAGAGAACTAGACAAAGGAAGGGGGAGAGAGACATAAGGGTTCAAGTAATAAAGGAAGTGTGCAATCGTGTTGTATAGATGTGTTTTCACTCAGTGTGTCGAGTTTATATATATAGTCAAATGGGTTTTGTGTTGCGAATCAAAATGATTAAATCAACGTTTAAATATTTGTAGTTTTTAAATCAAACTATTTTAATTAATTCTGTTTTTATAAACGTTGTTGTGTTTTTTAAATCAAACTGCACATGCTATACTAAACTTCTTTTCGAACTGCAAAAAAAAAACAAACAAAGTTTTCCAATGGTAACAGCTGTAGGATTCAATTTTATGACCAAAAGTAAAGCCTGTTGTGATGAGTGGTTTAAATATTTTTACTATTTTACCAGTAAATAGATTAATGTTAGGAATTTATAAACGAGTCATCTTGAAACTGTTGTCTTAAAACCATGCGAAAAAATGTGAGTGATAAAAAGTAGGAAGTATAATATCTCAAAACAGTACGCAACAATGTAGAGGAAATGAGCGCTACCCAAGCAGCAGACTGACTGCACCATCGATGAAACAACGGAACGTTGGTTTGTGATTAATAGACGGCAAAATCAAGCGAACTGCTCAACACATGCACTAATCTGCTTCGAGTGGATAAGAAATCACCGCGAGGTGTGAAATTAATCTTACTCTATTGCCCAAAGGGTAAGAGTTACTGCCGTATTCACACAGGAGAATGTCAGCACGCTCTGGTGGCACACCATAAATTGCACCATTTGGAGTGCGGTTTCCCCCCTCCCGCTGGTCACGAGTGGTTTTGAAAATATTCGTCACTAAATTTGCATTTCTCGCTGGGAACCATTTTCTCTGTAGCCCTTTTTTTTTCGTTCGCGCATACGAAAACGCTAAAAATTTCCATTTCCATTGTACGTGCTGCGTAAACCTTTTCCCTGTACGGGAGATCTCACCACAGCCGCAGTATACTGTCAGACAATGGAGCCTTTCCTTCCTTTATAGAAAGCGGAAGGAAACGAGCGTGTGTGTGTGCGCGCGCGAGCGGGTAACGTGCGGGCAGGAAAAGAATTAGTTTTCTTTGCTCGGCCAACGGTTGGAACGGGCAGTGGCAAATGTTTGCAAAGTGGGTCGTTTTCTAATGGCAGTTTCCGATTCGGCGGTACGGCAGCGAAGGTCCATTTTTGGCTCGTGTTTCGTGTCCTGAGTCCGGGATGTGGATGTGTGCTGGATCTTGCGGAACACTCACATACACACACACACACCGATACTCATACACGTGCAGGTTTGCCAACCGAAGCCGATGCGCGAATAATGAACTTGTTATCGTAGAAGGAAATGCTTTTCTTGGAAGTTGCCGTGGTGGTTTATTTTTGTTGTGACCTGCTTATACCCGCTCGTGCTCGCCTTTTCTTCACTATGCTGGCGAAACTAGCTGTTGTTGTGTTTGTTTACCCGGGGACCGCCTGTTGGCAGACGTTCGCTGACGAGAATTGTTTATTTCCCAGCTAATGAATTCAAATGAATTTCGCATGATTTTGAATAGTAATGTTTGGTGCACTGGAATCGATACGGAGGTTTATTGAGTGAAAGATTATTATCGCATGAGAATGTGGGTCGATTTCGGAGGGGAAGGGAGAGGGTCGAATAAGAAATAGAAATATTTGCCGTTTTTTTAAATCGACTTCTGAAAAGGTTGAGGAAAAGGCCTTGAAAGTGGCTCGAGTTAATCAACCTCTTTTGTGTATAAATTTGTGCTTAACGAAACAAACATAAAGTGTCAATAGCGTCAGTAGACTATATGTTTCAAATATTAATGTTATGGGCTTGAAGGTTGTGTGGCTGATGGATACGCCTGGTACTTTGTAAATTTTTAATCTTTGTATCTCAATCATCAGGGTACAGGTTAAATTTCAAACAGTTTTTTTTACAGTTCGCCAAACAAACGAAAATTTGTTTTTATTGAAGATTTTTTCAAGTGTTGGAAAACGTTTAACATATTTTTTATTGATTATGTTCAAAGGATGCGCCTGGTACTTTGTTAATATTGAAACAAGTATCGTTTGTAATACTTTATACAGAAACAAAAATTGCGTAAAAAACTAGGTTATATAAAATAAAAAAAATTATTTCGTGTTGATTTTATATTTTCGATATTCAACCTATCAAAAATATAAAATAAACACGAAATAAAATTGTTTATTCTATACAATCTAATTTATATGCAGTAGTCTGTATTGAGAGAAAAATTATAAAATACGTGATAGGTAACTAGCACTGAATTAATTACAAACTTAAACCTGAAAGAAAACAGACCGGAATGAGCCAAAATTTCACAGTCTGTTTCAGTCTGTTCTTATATCCACATTGAATTGGTGATGGTAACCGTACGTTAGACCGAGCGTACACAAACAGACCAGTTTCCATCAAGGCCAGAAAGTACCCGAGGGAATATGAATTAACCCACCGAGTGTATGTTTATTCATGTGTGTGTGTGTTGTGGCACACGTTTGTTCCGATAATTGACTCTACATGTCACATTGACATCGGTCCCAAGGGAGTAACAAGCAGGAGGCAGGCACTGGTAATTATAGTAAAACTGATTGCAAATCACATCAAACCTCTCGGGACGAACAAAACAAAAATAATGAAGAAGATTTTACCGCACCATTGTGTGGCATGCTTAGTATGTGTTTACCGTTTGGGAGGACAATAAAAACCAATATCATTTTAATTAACTGAGCCCATTATGAATATAAATAATAATTATAACTCCATCACCGCACGACACTAAGCCACAGCTTCACATTTACATACAAAGTCGGAATGTTTGTGGAGGATAGAAAAAAAAAACAACCTCAATTAAGCTTCATTTCTTTAACCGCCTCGTATCAGGAAATGCCACAAGCTCGGTTGGGGGTAGCTGTTTGTGTGCCAACAAAAGAAAACGCTTGGAAAAACTATTTGCTCTGAACGGTATTTAAGTTTAATTTCTGTTTCCCTCCGAGAACCAACATTCTCGAACTGTAGAGTGAAATTTAGAAAGGGTAAAAACCAGAACTTGAGTTGACACATAGGGGGCACATAAACGAAAAAAGCACACATAGCAAGCTTTAAAAAAACAGTATCTACAACGACGGGAAACAGCTTGAGCACCGTGGTATTATACTGTTTTATGATCGAAAGTTGCTGAGGCACAGGAACGGAAAAAACGATGGGAATATTTCTTGCTCTCATTGGGCACTATCCTCTTGCGCTCCATTTGAAAACATCGTTGGAAGAGAGGAAAAAGATGACTCGCTGTCAAAGAAAGAGACAGTTGGTGCAAAGTTTTATTTTTGCATGGCCAACTAGAGTTGCCACTGCCGGTTTGTCACTTCTGGGTGAATAGTTTCCCAGCTAAGGGCCATATTTGAATTGACTCTACCGAAGAAGAAAGGAATATTTTGCTTCTACATATATTTTTGCTGCAGAAAGTAACGTGCACTGCACAAATTTAAATGCGAAAGCTCCAACCCCAAAACTTCTCGCTTTAAAAGGTAACCGTTTTGCAAACTTTAAGATATTTTGCGCCCACCTTTCCAATATGATTGGCGTGTGTAGAGCAAATCTTGGTGGTGCAAGAAAGAAACGAAAAATTTCAACAATGTTGGCGTTTGTTTTTAAAGCGTGCGCGGCCCACACGCTTTACATGCCGTAAAAATGTTCCCTCTAGGTGCGAAACCAGAGGGCAGAGAATCGAGTAACATGTTTGCAATAAGCGGCGCACGCCAGCATATGTGGCGCATGGTGTGCGTTCGTATGCCTTTATCAGGAATTTCGCTGGCCAGAGAAAGTGAAACAGTCGAACCAACAGGAACGTTACGGACTGTGTTTGTTTGACTTCAGTTTGCCATCACCCACAGCCCTGCTGTTCGCGCGTACCGGAGCCATATGCACGAAATTTTCATTTCGTACTGCTGCGCGGTAATCAACGGCGGAAGTGGTTGTCTGTTTTGCTGTCGGAGTGCTTTTTTGTGTGTGTGGTTATTGTGCGATCCCGTACGTTTTTGTTGCTAGCCATGGGTTTCGTTTTTTCCCCATCTACTTTTGGTTGTTATTTATTCGCGTTTGTTCATACGGCCTTTCCCGTACGCGCCCGTACGGCTGGCTTGTTCGATTGCATTAACAAGGGTGTGTGTTTTTTTTTATTCCATTGGTTACAATTCCCGCGCGTGCTGTCTTGTAGTGTCGAGATTATTGGGAAAAAGCGCCGACCGCATTTGCATAGCTATCGGGAGAAAAACACGTTGGTGCACGTGAATATTTCATACAGAGTGGCGAGTGTGCGGCGAAAGTGTTGTTTCTGATTTCATTTTGCTTTTTCGTACACTGTTGTCCGTTGTTGTGTGTGTGTGTGTGTGTTTGTGAGTGTATGTAAACCTCAGGAGATTTGACTGTACTTTGTACAGTGTGTGTTTTGCTAGACTGTTAATTGTGCTGAGCTTTTTTTTACGTGATGATTTTTTTTTATTTCGAATAAAAGAGGAGTTTTATTGTCTGTTCACTTGTTTTATTTTATTGTCCATGTGAAAAGGCGTTTATAATTTTTAGTGTTGCTGTCGTACATTACTTTTGAGTTTCAAAAAATAGTGATTGATAGAAGAAAGATTGTATTGTTGTAAAAAACTATATTCAATTTAGAACCAATTTCGATCGTGGCGATAAGACTTAATTTCATTTAGAGGACAGTTTTGCGTCAACCAATTATTCCGTTATGGGACTGGCAGGAACACAGGAACAACATTAACGGAAGCCTTAAAAACTTACCCTTTGCACACAATGTACGTTCTTGTCTCGGATTTTCTACCCATTTCTTGCCCGCCATTTAGACAGTTATGTCGCTTGCTTTGTAGGTTGGCATCGCATCTTGGAGCATAAACGCATTAAGGCGAAGGTAATATTTACATAATCTTCAAAGCTAATGTTTTCCACTCCAAGTTGTGGACCAAGCTAACATAGCCCATTAGGCATCAAAAAGTGGCAGTTAAAACAGTATTACTTACGCTGTATGGTACGATCGCTGAGTACTGCGTACTACTTTCCTAACAATTGTACATACATTTACATGGAGCATGTTTCTGTTAATGGGTTGCCAAACATGGTACTTTTTGCCGGTACACAAATGCACATTAGCTGTTTAGGAGTTTAAAAGTGACTTATTTAATATTATTCATGTAGTGTCATAATTGTAGTGATTAATTTTCTGACGGAAAAGCATCGTCCACCATCATTTTAATGGGTTTGACATTTGCACACCCTAAGAGGGTGCATTGTACGGTAGCTTTAGTAGCTTGATAGCGACAGAGAGAAAAAAAGATAGAGAGATATTAAATAAATACACCTAAGTAGAAAATGTGACGGTGCCAGAGGGTGGTAAGGATGCACACATTTCTGTACAACGTGTCCAGCGGTATGTGAAAGAGATGCTAAGGACCCGTGAGATGCAAATTGTAGACAGTGAGTGGAAATTGACAGAGGATATTAAGAAAAGCCTGTAGGCAGGTATGGCAGAGTAAGGCAGCGAGAGAGAGTTAAGTAGAAGGATGGGTGAGAGATGCTTTAGCGAGCAAGAAATAAGTAGACTTGGTACACGTAGAGCTATGCAACGTCAACGACACAGACACATAGACAACAAACATACACATTAGGTAGGGAAAGATGAGCGTATCCTTTGCCGAAGTGCAACGTAGAGAGGAAAGATAGCCAGAAATGAAGTTAAGTATAGGTGTAGAGAAAAGAAGTGTTTGTTAGCAAAGAAGTGGCTCAAACATAATGAACGTGATACACCGAGAAAACATACGACGTCGATAACGGTAAAAAATGGTTGTAGCAGACTGTACTATTTAATTTATTTTATATGGTCTGACTGTTTTTTTAAAGCAATTTTAAGGTTTATCCTGGTCACGGCACCAGTATTTTATTTATCGATGCAATGTGCATGTCAAGAAGGAAATTTTTGACATAATATTTTCCATTGGCAAAGGTGAGATAATTGAGTTCTAGGTTTAGAGAATATGAGATATTGAATGTTGTTTCTTTTTTCTTTACGCTAGCAATTAATTTTTGTTGCGTCATAAATGAGTCCCATTCAATGACAAAGTATAGATTTTATGGGAATGTTTTATAATAGAAACAAAAAAAAAACGTTGAGCAGTTATTATCCAATAGCAGGATAGGCTTTGTATTTAAAAACCTCAACGGTGAATTGGATTCAGGGCGATTTCCGTCTGCATTCAACCATTTTTAGTGAGTGAAATCCGAACTTAAGTCATGGAAGGAGGAAGCCTTTTACTTCCGTTGCCACCTGTCAGGAAGCGCCTTCGTTATTATTTTGTATTGCATTTAAAAGACCTTATTTTTTGTACGTTCCCAAACCAACATATTAACCCAAGCGAGCAAGACCGAGACGGCGCACCGGCGTTACTAATGAGTGGACGGAATGAGAGTTTTCCCTCTGGCTCATGGTGGCAAACACGCACACACACACAGAGAGAACAGTGTCATGTCAAGCGAATGCGGAGAAAAACGCGGGAAGTAAATTAAGAGCACAGGAAGTATCTTCAACGCTCGAGGAAAGCATATTGTACAGCTTTGTTTAACCCCTTTCTAAAGGTGCGATAGCGATAAGAGAATAAGCTTAGTCAGCTAATAGTGTGATGGTGATGGTGCAGTCAGAAGAACGCTAGTGCGCGAAATATGTGCAGTAAGGGTAGTTGTTGAAGTGAACAGTTTTGTGAGATAATTAAATTACAAAAACAGAAAATTCATTTGTGAAAAGGTTATTTGAGATATTGTTTAAAAATAATAATGTGTTTTAGATGTAGATTATTATTTGAAATATGTTTCGTGTTGATGATAAAATAAACAAACATTTTTCATACAACAATGTTCATTCTAAGCACAGAAAACAAAAAGTTTATGATTATGTTTATTAGGGTTATGCCATCGTAGGCTCACTACATCCAGTGTGTTCGATCGACAGTTTTGAGTGCAAGCTATGAGAACAACGGTTTGTGTTTTATTTTACCACATTACATATACTTCTGAGAGGGTTTTTTTTTTTAAATTAACAATACTGAATGCTTACTGATACGCTTCTGGTAAGGTGAATGTATATCAGAAGACAGCATGATAAGAACCTTTCCTACGCTAAAATCAACACTACTGCACTAACGCAATATATAGTACGTCAGTCTTACGCTAAATGAGAGCGTAGCGTATTGCAGAAAAGCATTTCAATTTGCTCGTGTCGTCAGCTAGGCAGATAAACAATTAAAACTACTTGCACAAGAGCTCTAGTAGTGAAGAGGGGGAAAGGTCTGGGTCGATGGGAAAGGTCAGTGTGGAAGCGATAGACATATATATAGAGAGAGAGAGAGAGTAGGGAGTAAGTGAGTTGTTGATTCGAATTACATTTTCTATGATATAGTTTGGCTGAAATTGAGAAGCACAAAAAACCAAAAGGAAAAGGAGAAGAGACGTGAGAAGAAGAAAATTAATACTAAAGTTCGTTGGTTTTTTTCTCGCTTTTTCATGTGTGTGGGTGTGTGAATGGTTTGGTGTCTATGTATGTCAAAAGGGCGGGTGAATGTGTGTGGGGAGCGGGAGTTCAAAAGTGTGTGTGTAAACACAACAGTAGCGTTGTGCGGGTCGTATGGGGGTAAAGAAGCAGAGAACCGTGTGTCATATTGCCGTCTCTGGGGATTGCCATCTCTGGTGAATTGGGTGGGAAACGGGGCTACTACGGCTATGGTGCACACAACAGGGAGTGGGGTTTTGATGTTGGTAATAAAACACGATGATGTGTGGGTAAGTGAGTGGCAAAAGCGGTTGATACGTTTTGAAGGGCGTTTCCGAGCGTTTGACTCATTAAAAAGTTAGCAAGAATAAGAAAAAAAGCGTCCCGGGCAAGATTTATGTGAAAGTGTACATTAAATATAAAATCACTCGCTCAACGTGAATCGATATTTTTCATTAAATCTGATTGCGCCGCCTAAGCGGAGGGTGAGATAGGGGTCACAAAAAGCCAACGGCTTCAACTAAACACCTCATCGTGAGCGTGTTTGGTGTATTTTGGTGTTTTTATTTGGGACCTCTCCCGAAAACAAAAACAAAAAAGGTCGTTAAATATTTTCACGCTATTTCGCACCCAGCGTCGATTAATGCTGATGGCTTATCGTGGGGGTCCTCCAACCTCCAATCGAGGGAGGCAGCAGTAAATGAAGCGCAGAGGAGTAGGGCAGAGTGGGCAAAAATTATGACCACAGTATTCTTACGCAACGAGAGGAACAACAATAAAAAGAAAAAGACGAACCCACAAAAATCATCAACAGTCGCCCGAGATGAGCGGGGTTCACTTTCTGGTCAATGGATAATGATTTTTCGAGAGCTTTCTAACGACGACCGACCGACCGACCGACCCCCCGCCTATGCTAGCAGTAACCGGATTTGGGTCTTTCGATTAACGGACAGCCGAGTGTTGTTTTTTTGTTATTCGTTGTTGGTCAGGCTAGCTTCTGTTTTGTTTTGGTACACATATTGATTTTGTCTGAGTTTTTGTGTGTATGTGTGAGGGCTTTTCCACTTGAGCTTCGTGAGCAGCGGACGGTCGCGTGCTGTCGCGCGCGTATTTCCCCCGCCCAGTTTTTTTGTTTTGCTTTCAGCCGGGGAAGAAGAAGGTACACATCAAAAAGGTTAAATGTAAATACACGCCGTGCTTAATGCACAGCGAGCTTTTCAAACCGCCATTACTTTGAGTGTGCGAGTGTGTACTTTGGCACACCGGGAATATGTTTGGTTCGGCTTCATTGAAGGGATCGCTCGGTTTTTTTGTTTTGATTTTTTTTTCGGTCGTGTTGCCCTGTAGCCGGGCAGCTTTTTTTTTTGGTTGTTGTCGCTGTTGCGTGTGCAATGGTTACGGCCGGACCATTAGCAATGAGGCGGCCCAGCAGGAGAGTGTACAAGAGGAAAGTGCGTATGGGTAAGGCGCGTGCTAGCAAAGAGGATGGGAGTGGAATGTGCGCACATGGCGGGCAGGGGTGAAAAAATGCTGACGTGAGAAATGGTGACAGTGCTACCCTTTGCTGGGCACTTGGTGATCACGTGATCGTTGACGTGGCCAATCAAGTCGTTCATTTGGGTTGATTACATTTTTTTCGGGCGTGCAATTGGGGTATGCTTTCAGTGGCAGCAAAAGGGAGTTAGAGCATTTTTGGCGCTTCAATGTAAGCTCGACACGCGTCGTCGTCTTAAAAGCTTTCTTTTTAAAAAAGTGATAATTAAACTTTACGATAATTATTGTGATTTAGTTTTGACGTAGAGTATTTAAGGCTACAGCTGACACGGGTTAAATTAAAGGAACCAAATTACAGTCCAATTCACATTTACGACACATTTACGTACATTTACAGAGAGAAGATGTAAGAGCACAAAAAACGGAAGAGTAAGACACTGAAAACATTTAATGCACAATTTTAAGATTCGCAGAGCACGTGGAAAAGAAGGATGAAGCATAGTACAATAATGCGGACAGGATAGACAACTAAACTAAAGCACTACAATGAGAGCACAATGAGAGTGACGATAGAGGAGCGTAGTAGGTGCGTGAAGGTGAAAGAGGAGGCAGACGGGTGAAAAAAAAAACAAGATACGCTTTCTTTACCGTAAGCGAGCACGAGCGAGCACGAGATAGCGAGTGCAAGTGTATGTGTGGCTGTGTGGGAGATTGTGTGTGTGTGAGTAGGTGCAGATAGTGAAATAGTAGTAGAGCTTACAGAGAGATAGAGACAGAGTCACAGGGTTTGTGTGTGAGAGAGGCGGAAATAGTATGGGAGAAGTTGAGGCGAAAGGGATAGAGAGAGAGAGCGACAGAGAAAGAATAGGTGGTAAAAGTAGCTTGTTGATACATTTACTTGGTGAGTTACTATTGCGTTATTATTAGTTATTTTTTCTTGGGAAGGGTAAAATGTAATGGTTTAGAGTAGAGTAGCGTTTATTTTGTTTAATAAAAATTAAATGAAAATCATACCCAAGATACTGGTGGGAATGGTGGATACGGTGGAATTTCTTTGGTTGCAACATTGCTTGGTATCTCACCCTTTCCTTTCTTCAAACGTGATACACGTTGCTTTGATCTTAGCATCAAAGCCGCCTGCATTTTGATTTTTTATATTCTTGTTTCGTGTTTCGAAAAAAAAAAAGAGTTATCAACTTGAAGTTGATCCTACCACACACCCGTTCGGTCGTTTGGTTTTTCGGTGCTTCTTCTACTACTGTCTGGGTTTTCTCCTCGCTGCGCTATCACTACTACTCGCTACTACTCGCTGCTTCTGTGGTTGTGTTCTACTTTCTTGAGTCTTTATGGGCAAGAACTATTGCTTGGTGCCTTGCTCATATCTTTGCACATACACGGCGTCGTTTAGTGGTTTTACTTGTGTCTGTGTGTGTGAAAGTGTATGTGTGGGTGTTTGTTTCTGTGTAGTTATTGTTTAGCTATTTATTTTAGTTGCTCTTTTGTAAGACTAACTTCAAGATTCTTCCCCTCACTATTTTATCTTCTTTTCTTTTTCGTTTTCTAAACCTCTTCTCGTTTCACTAAACAGTAGGCTTAACTACACGCTTTACGCTTTAGTTGTATAAAAAATAGACTCTCCTTCTCCTAGTTTCCCTTCTTCGTTTGAGTATTCGTGTGTTTGTGTGTGTGTTTATGGTTGTGTGAGTTTTGTAGCTTGTTTCCTTCTTTCCTCTTTCTCTGTATCTTATTGTTACTTCTTTTTGTTTTAGTTAGCAATTGATTACTAGTGATTCAGTGGTGGTATTTCATGTTCTAGATTCCATAGAGCGATTGTTTCGATAATTCCTTGTCCAGGTGTAGGGTTACGCTGTGTGCTCACTGGCAGCACGACTGTTGTGTCGTACGCTTCGTGCAGTTGTCATTGTATTCCATTTTCGCATTCCATTCATTGCATTCCAACATTCATTCTGAATAAATTCCAACTGATGCTTGGCGGCGGTGATTAGGATAAAAGACAGTTTCCCGAACCGGTAAAACCGCGAATCTAAACGAACCCGAACCAGGGTGTCTTGCGCACGGCCTGGTATTTGTAACGAAACGCGCTTCAACCCTCTCGATCCCGCGATACAGAAGCGTGTGAGCTACGGGCAGATCACACACACACACTTTATCTCGTTGCTTATGTGTTGCGCGCAGCTTTGCAAACCATTGACGTGATTATTTCCTTGATCCTAAAGGGATTTTCTTGTTGCTGTTACTGCTGCTGCTGCTGCTGCTGTTGCTTTCGATGATCGATCCTTGGACCTCGTTGACACACCGTAGATTTTTGATTAGCTTTTTCTCTTCAGGCACTCGTCGCGCGTCGTCGCGGATGACACTTTTACGAAACGATAAACTCGCGATTTTCGAAAGGAGTAAGAAACGCGCGCACTCATACACGGACGATACACACGCGATCTCGCGCGACACACAACATACAACGGCGGAACGGAAACACTCACACACGCTCACTCACACGCACACACGCATACGAGCAAAATTCACAACAACATACACGCGTTTCGCAATCGGAATTTGGCGTTTCCGTGCACTTTTAGCTTCGTTTCTCACACGCAGAACGTGTCACTAAGGCGTTGCTGCTCACCTTCACTACTGCCACCGCCACTACCGTCACCACCACCGCGGCCGGTGGTGCCCGGTCGGCTCGTGTTCTATTAGTCCGCTTGCACCCGGGGCGCACTGTCAGCACTGTGGTACCGGTACCACCACCGTGGTCGTCACTGTCGTCGTCCCCTTCTTCCGCCCCTGCCTCCTCTTCGTCACCGACGGCTTCTTCTTCGCGGCTGCTTGTTTGGATGGCGTTTAGTGTCGCTCGGGTTACCATTATCACTGGCGCTTTTTTGCTTTAATTGACACGCGGCTCGTTAGGTTAAAAGAGATAGAGAGAAAGAGAGAGCGAGGGCAGAAACGGATAGGCGCGAAGAAACTAGGCGAAAGATGAAGAGAAAGAAGAGGAGCAGTAGGCTTCCCGGACAGCTGTTTGCGTTTGAGTGCTGCAGGGAAGGGATGACCGGGTGCGCACTTGCTCTCTCGTTAGTGTGTTTGGAGTAGGTATGGGTACGCGATTTATTGCACAACTTATATTGCAGCTTTGCCACCTTTTTTCAGCATCTGAATCATATTGCACTGCATGCGTAGGTCGGCATGAATACAAACACTTAAACTGAATACATACATACACCTTTCTCATACACCTATGTACAGTGTGAAGCTCTGGCTCTGCTCGTATTTCGGCAGTGGTGCGAGCTTTGTACTTGTACGTGTGGATCGCGTGCACACGTTGTGCTAGATTGTGAGCTACCCACTTGGGAGCTACCGGATCATCAGCATCATCAGCGTGCGTCTGTCCGGCCAGCGGCACAATGCAACGAAACAACACATCCTTTTGGGCTTTAGTGAGGCATCTTTTTCCGCATATTGATCGTGTGGTGTGGAAACTCGTACAGAAAGGTGAACTTGAGCACTTGCTTTGCTTTGATCATTTTTTGATACTTTAACCGTTTCCACTGAGAGTCTGACAAGCACTGGCGGTTGTTTACAGAACGGATGATTGTTTCTCTGTGAAGAGTGGATTCGGTAAGGGTTACGTGGGTTATGAGGAAACGATGACAGCATTGAAGAGAGAGAGAGATAGAGAGCTAGAGAAAAACGCACGTACGTATCGCAAACAATCAATCCATATTCTTCCAAACATATAGAATTCTTCAATCAAATGACATTCTGTGGGTAAAAGGAACTGCAGGGAAAGAACGACGATTTTTAAAATGCGCAAGAAAAAGAGACTCAAACTGCAGAATTGGATGAGATGTTGGTTGGGACTTTATGTTGATTTGAACCCAACATTTTTGTCCTTCGAACCGGATATATTTTGGTCCATTCGAACCGGAAAAATTTTGGTCCTTCGTACCGGATACATTTGATCCATTCGAACCGGATAAAGGCAGTGTAATTAATTTCTGTAATTCAATGCTTAATATTGTTTACCTCGTATAACATGAATTCTTAAAAATGTTTGAAACTGATTTAAACGTATTACTTGTCAATAAATGATGCAATGATAAAATGATCTCATGAATAAATGCATCGTGCATGCCCAAATGTATGTGCAAATTGTTGTATGCATTCTTTCCTATCACACACATCTATTGTACGATGTAGATCCGTAAAATATCGAAGGCAATAAACTGTTTGTAATGGTCCCTCCGTTTACGACACAACTACAATGATTCATTTCAACGCCACGCTAAACAAACCTAGCAATGCTAGTAAAACATCACGCCCAAAAATTAGGTCAAAGTCAAGGGTAGTTGTGAATAGTTTCAGCCACGACAATCCCATGCACCCGTGAACAAACTATGCGCTGCGGTGCTATCCGATGCTTTGTTGCCGCAGAAACTAATGAAACAAAGAAGCTACAGCCTTGATCGGTGCCAATGTAATCTGATTACTGTTTAGAAAATCCAATTAAACTTTTTAATATCTTTTGCCCCGGTGAGGCGCAATACAAACGGCCAAACGATTTAGGTTGTTTGCAAAGCGTTGCCACGAAGAAGGAAGGTATGTGTAGAGGTACGGCAACAGTTTTGCGCTGGAAGTTTGTGCTAAGGAAAGAGCAGGCAATAAGGTGTTGTACCATTTTAATCACAAACACCGGGCGTCTCCATTTCGATTTTTATGCGCCACTAGGCGTCTCCATCGGGAATTGTTTCGTGCGCCGTGAAAGGTAAGGTTTGTGTGTTGGTTCATTGCATTCAATAAACGGAAAGTTCTAAATGAGACAGAATAAAGCAATGAAGCCATTGAAACCGACTGATATCCAGAATAAATAAGGCTTTAAAGCGATTTCACAATGTTTACAAATTACAATCGATAATTTGTGCCGGAAGCTTTGGCTTAGGAAGTTTGTAATATAAAAATTGCGTGACAATACTTATAAAATTAACGAGTATTAATCGTACAAACACTGTGCGTTTCATTCAACTTCAAAAATTCTGTTTAAACATCAAAAATTCTTTTGGGAAACATTTCCTCTCGGAAAAAGTCAAGCTTCAACCTAACGAGCTGACATGAAATCGGATCCAAGCAAGCATTTCATCGCCCTGACAAAATCTGCTGACCCATGAAATAAACTACCGAGCCTTGGCGCTTTTCTCGTTTACCGCTCGGCAAACGTTTGCTCGCTTCTCGGCCATATTGATGGGAGCCCAGCCCGAGTATTTACGCTTTCAGCGCACTTTGCTGCATGTTGCAGTTTTCTTCAACGGGAAGGAGGGGCCAAAGGTGCTGCATCCGGTCGGAATATTGCTTCCCAATTTTTGCCACCTTATGCGAAACAGAAAATCGAAACTCGGTTCAAAACGTGACTAGCGATTGCATGTACAACACACAGTAGCGTGGGCCGTCTTTCTCGGTCCAGTGCTGAAAAAAAGGACGATGATGTGAGGGTGATGATGAAAATGATAAAAGATTGACGACAACGGGTTAGTGTTGGACGATTACCAACCAACCTCCGTCTCTGTTGCTCGGTGGGTTGGCTACCTGGTGTGGCTTGATAGCTTGAGGCAGAACAAAAAAGACGAGAAAAAGGAACGACAAGCAATGCACTACAAACAGATGTGCCTTCGGGCAATGGGACGAATCGAACGGTACCGAACGATGAAACTAGATAGGTCGAACCTGATGTGTCAGCAAAAACTCGAATCGTTCCGAAAGGAAATGAAGTGTTTTCTCGGGCCCTGCTGGTGTAAAATCGGACGCCGAGTAGGGCAGATCGAGTTTAGAAGTTTATTTTTGCCATTTTATATTTGACAGGGTGCTCTGGCGTTCGGTGGAAGGATGGGAAAGGATGGCAGGTAGGCGGCACCAGTTGCCAAACTATCGGCAAAGGTGACATTGAGCTTAATTCTGTCGCTTGTTTACAAGAGTGTAAACGGAGCAGCAACCGAAACGGGTTCGGTGTGTCCGGAATGGTCTTTATGCTGGAGAAAGCTTTTCTCTAATCTCGGCTTTTTGTTATGGTGAACCAGTGGGGAGGCATAGCAAACCTCACGGGAGGGACCCGTGTACCACCCGTAAATGGGTAAATTGTAAATTGAGATTTAGACGTTATGGCGAAATAGCGCCAGCACTGCTTTGTATACTGGTGAAAGTGACGGTAAAACAAGAAGGGTTTGTAAGCGTCCAATCATATACAATGATGTTCATTAGGGCATTTGGGGCATTCTTTTTTTCTTGCATAAAAATAGGTTCTTTTGTATCGATTAGGAAGCTGAGTATCGGTATTGAGCAGGTGATTTGGGATTTGGCACCGTAGCAAATGAAATGGAAATACGCAAGATGGTATTATTGATATTATTTTCAATTAGATTGTCAATTAAAGAATGAATTTTATTTATGAAGGGGGAATTGGGTGAATAAATTCGGAACTTAACTTTCAGATGTAAAAATGATATTTGGCTTAATTTAATCGGGAAGTCATTTAGTAAAGGATTCGAACGAGACATGTTGAGCACGAGAATGTTAAGCCGGCTCTAATATTAGTTACAGTAAAATTAAATTAAAAATTTGTAAAGGAATTCACACTACAACTCGTTTTATAATTTAAACTATACTTTCAGTATGTGAAGTTAGAACTATAAACCATCACCAACACATTTCTTACTTCCTTATATTGCGTATGTACCAGATGACTCACGTTAGCGCAACGTGTTGCTGTACTACATTCCGCAATAAAGATTTTATCCCACCGGGTTTTAGCCGAACGAACGTGTTAAGCTTTTGGCCGGGAGTGGTAAACGCGCCTGGCTGCGCCAAGCTTGTACTTTTATATCTTATCATGTGCACTTAATCCGCGTTTTAGATGCGTTACTCTTGCTCACGCCGGTACACAACGTACACAAATCCACTGCCAACTGGTTCACGAAAATAGTTTGAAATACCTTCCGCCAACACATCGCTAACACACTTCTTCATCCGTGAGAAAGTGGCCGAAAGATACGATGTGTGTGTGGGTGTGTGTTTGTGTGCGCGCTCGCGGAAACATGATAACATGGAATGGGTAGACTAACAGAGTTTTCACACCACCGGGGAACCGCCCTCGCATTAAGCGGCGATACAAGCGCGGTGCCAAAATAGTTGCGTGGTAGGATGATAAGGTAGACAAAAAATAAATTTATCATTCTGTGTACACGAAAACATACACACACACACACACACACACACACACACACACACACACACACACACACACACACACACACACTTACAGACACACGAAACGTACAGTGTGGATTCGCCCGTGGTGGATTCGCATGCGAAAGGGAACACAACCATTGGCGGCCGTAAGTGGCTCAAGCCAGTAAGCCAAAAAATGATAAATTGCATTGTGCGCGCCACACGAGCGAGAGAGAGGATGAAGCAAACCGGGCGGGCAGAAAAACAGTTTGTTTACAGCCCTGGACGAAGAACGCACACACACACACAAACACACATATACATTGCTGTGGTGCCTTGCTCATCCGTGGTAAGCTTGTTTGCGCATTTGAGGAAACCCGTGGATCCTTCCCTGGATGGAAAGGATATTTAAACTACCAAATGCCTCCACTGTGTGTGTGTGTGTGTGTGTGTGGGCACCAACTGGTGCCAGGGATAATGTCGGAAGAATCATTTGTTTGTGCCTCGGTGCCTCGGTGCCTGTAAGATAGTTAGGAAATGCTCCGGGTGTGTGTTCCCTTTGTGCGCGAGCTTGACCAAACCTTTCCAACGAGCTTTTCTTCTTCCCGGGAGCGAAGGGGAGGGGTCTGACGGGCAAATTGAAACTGTGCCGAAGTCGAAAATCCGTCCGTTTTGTCCGTGGCGCAGGTCGGATAAGTTAAAGTAACAAAAACGCTCCCTGGTCGTTCGCTCGTTGCCGTGCCTGTTGGCTGTGTTGCCCTGCATCGGTGTGTGGGCATTTAGGCCAGCGGGCCCGGAGCGTGGTGTAGGATTTGAGCAAATATCCAAACAAACAACCGAACAAACAGCATTCGCACAGGTTGCTTAAGAAGAGGGGGTGGGGGGGGGGGAGTATGCTCAAGAGAGAAGCAGAACAGGGGCAACAGGACAGGAGTTGGCGTAATTTATGCTTCCTACCCAACCCCGGAGGTTGCCGATGTTTACTCGATCAAGAGTATTAGTTGAAAGATGCACCATCATCAGAGTGGGAAAAAGAGATTACTGAAACTGTTGGGGAGGAGTTTAGTTGTTTTGCACCTTTGATATGCCGAGGTTGTGATTTACACTGATTGCAAAAATAATATTCTGATGTATGAAACAATCAAGACACCGAATTCTAATTTTTCAAAAACTAATCATATAATTTTTGATACATTTTCTGAATGTTGTTTAAACGTGGTGCGAACCATTCATTATAATTTTTAGAAAGATAATTCTGACGAGCGAAAGAAAACAAAAAAAGTTATGCTTTCCCTTTTTTTTTCTACGCTAAAGTTCTCGTGAGTTCCATTGAGCGTGATGAAAGCCATCAGTGAGGGCAAAAGTTCTCCTCGTTGCTTCTTTGCCTAGTCGCAAGCGAGCGAAACTAATTTCCCTTCATATTGTACTTGAGTGCCGAACCATCTGCCAAAACTTTCATTATATTGATTTCTGCCCTTTTCCTGCGTTGAGAAAATCGATGTGCACCCACACACAAAAAGCACAAACATGGCTTTTTTTGTTTCTAGTTTCTCTTTCCCTTAAGCACCGTTGTGTGTGATGAAGCGTTTCTCGTACATGAGAGAAAAAAGAACCGTGTGCTTTTAACAGTTGGATGCTACAATGTTTAAAATCCGATTGGATTTTAATAAAGAGAGAGAGAGAGAGAGAGAGAGAGAGAGAGAAAAAAAAGAAATGATTTACTAGGTACAGTGGAAAGGTAAAACATAATCATCATCACTGCACTGCTAGTCGGAATGCATTAATCCTAATGAAAACGGTTGTGTTACATTATCGATTGCCCCGCGCGCTCGTCGAAGTTAACGAATAGTGGGGGACGTCATTCAGAGGTAGGATTAGTGTGTGTCTAGAAGCACTGTGTGTGTGTGCACCGATCTAGTAGCACAGAACCGAAAACTAATCTCACTAATGTTCGTTTTTACTTTTGTTGGTGCTCTTGCCGCCAGCGCACGGGAAGATCTGGCTCTCGGGCTCGGATTCATTAGACTTTTGGTATGTTCGATATCAATGGACCCAAGGAGAGACGATCCCAAATTTAATATAATCACTGCTGACGGTGATTTTTGCGAAAGTTTTATCGAGTAATCGAGATGGAGCAACCCCACAACCCAAGCGTGTAAGTCCAAGGGCGTCCCGCTGGAAAGAAAGTAGGCTTCCTCTTTTCCGCCTTATCTGACCGGTTGACTTAATTAAACGGTTGTACGGCGCCATCGGAGCCTGTTGAAGCTTCTCGTTACTATTTCGGTATAGAAAAAGCCGAGGCACGAGAAGTTAACTTCCTTTTACTGCCAGCACTCATGGGCACTGATATATATAGTTCTTAATCCTGGTAGATCCTTAAGTAGATTACCATAAGATGATCCGCAGCAGATCGTACATGTTGCTGGTTATCTGATTTTTTGGGGGATTTTTTGCACCAACTACCAATTTACCAATCACTATTGTAAGAAGGGCTTTAAGGAACTTACTAAACATAATTATTCTGGTTTAAAAATGTTTTAAGTTGTGCTACCCATTTGATTGTATACTCATTTTTCCTTCACATTCTAAAGTGTCCCGACCTGTCTAGAGTGAATTTAGTTTCATTAAGCTGCCAGAACATTAATCAATCTCAACCTTGGCTTTTCGTAATGGCGGGTTTGGGCCCTCCACATACGCGCTCCACCAGCCACTGATGCTTGACGAATGAGGCACAAAGACTCGAAGCGGCTCGAAAGGTTCCTGTGTTCTGCCATATGTCAAGCGTTCTAATACCTCGGGGCGATAGAACGCTGCCAGCTTCCCGGGCATTCGCAACACACTTCGCGCACGGTTCCACGGAGCGCCTGAATCACGTCTCTATTGCCGCCACAGAGAAAGGATTACCAAACGATGACAAGGTGGCAACAGTTTCACCACCGGGCAGATACTACACCACCGTCACCGCCAGCTTCAACGGTAGTTTGTTCTAGTTTTTTTTTTCTTTCGTTCGTTCGTTCGCTCGTATCCCGTTGAATGACAGGTGCAACCGTACCACGCTCGAATGGATTTCGGTTGGTACACTGTGAAACCAGATGGGGGTTGGAGAAAAAACACTCCAAGAGAAAGAGATTTACAACGAGAGGGATGCGGAAAGACACGATTGGTATGGTGGGGTGAAAAGGGTTAGGGAAATATGTTTGCATTAGTGCTTTTCAATTCGCATAATGTAATACCGTTTTCTACATACAATTACGCCTTGTTCGTACGGCGTTCGCTATGCCAGCGAAAAGTTTTTTTTTGTGTGTGAGAGTGCTATCCTGCCGGAACACCACAGACGTTCGTTGGTTGTATGGACCACACTTCTGCACAAGTCTCATTCCCATCATTCATTCGCATTCAACCGATCTCGTTGCCGTATGTAGTGTGTAGGACTTTTTTTTGTGTGTTAGCGTTAGTAGTGCTATTGCAGTTAAACGAGATGAAAATGATGGCTGGCTCGTCTAGTTTCAAGCAGTCGTTGTTTAGCGCAAGTGGTGGGAAGAGCCGGAAAAAGGGATGATTTTTTTCTGATGGCCTACCAAAGAGCATGTCTGTGTAAGTGCAGTACGATGATTATTGTTCCACACTGTAGCCGTGAAAGTGATGCATTGGTGCAAGAAAGTCCTGGAACTGCACGAAGCGAGAGAGAGAGTCGCCATTGAGTGGTGCAATTAAATGGTTTATGTTCTACGCTTTGAATGCAATGTTATGCACATACACATTTCGAGCATCTTCATTTGGCTGTCCCTATTTTCGTAATAGTGATAGATTATCAATGCAACATGATGCCTTTTAGTTGAAGTCGCTAAAATGAAATAGCAAACACATTCTTGGATCCAATATCATATGGATTAAGTTCTGATCATTTAAAAACATTGCTACTTTACTATCAGGTACACGAGACTTTTCGGGAGGAGGCAGATATAGAACAACTACAGTTGTTACGGCTTATAAGAACATAGCTGATTTCTTTTCTTCTTGAGATATCTTGTTTAAATGTTAAATACACTCACTACCACTCGTCCCACTAGATTTTACCAACACTTTTCAATCCCAAAATGGCGATGGTGGTAGTTTTTGCTATACGACTGTGTCAAAGCTTCAATATCGTTTCGAGTAAGATCACCTTAACCTACTACTGGAGTGCGAGCATCAGGGCGGAAGGTGGTTTCCAGGGAAAAAATCGTCTCGCATCCGGGCTCCTTATCCCAAATGGCCTTGCACGTCCGATCCGTTGCAACACACGCCCAACCCTTCCACTACCCGCGGATGCCCATGATCTCCCGCACCACCCTTACACCACCTACACCTAAATGTATTTCGAAACGTACCCCCACGCACGTCGTACCCCGGGACGACGCGGGCCCGGGCACCGTTGTGCATTCGCATCACAGTCACACACATATCGAGCTGATGTTTGAGTGAAGTTTCTACTTCCGGTAGACTGGGCAAGAGAGAGAGAGAGAGAGAGAAAGAGAGAAAGAAACGGAGATATTACGTCGACGAGGACGACCACCACGACGACATCAGCAGGTCCCGGGAATGGCCTTGTGCACTGTGTGTGTGTGGTTTTGTGCATGCACGATGCATGCAGCGTACTGCCTCGCATTGCTTCTTCCGCGCATGCAACTGCCGCGCCGCTTTCAAAGTCTTTCGGGCAAGTGGCCAAAGTTTTTCACCTCCCACAGGGGGTGCCGGTGGACTGGGGAGGGCTTGCGGAAGGGGTTTTAGGAGACGGGGGTGGTGCAATTTGAGCGCTTGTTTTGAAGCATCGCTACACAGTCGCTTGCTCTGGTACGCGTCTGGCTGTGCCTGGTCGGTGCGAGGTCTCAGTCCTCGGCCCAATTCTGACAGGTCCCTGTCTATGTGTGTGTCTGTACATGCAAGTGTAATCGTTACATGGCAGTGTGTTTGGCGGGACGGTGCAACATTTCCCCCCCCCCCCCCGATTTCGTGCTGCTTCGGCAGTTGCGGGATTTCTTACTTTTTCTTTCCGGTAAGTTGGGCCTCCAACCCCAACATCGAATCGAAACATTTCTCATTTCTTTGCCCATTTATTTCTCTTTTGGTCGCCGCAGTTGATATGAGTAAGTTGCAGAAAGATAGAAAGAAGCTCCTGTGTGTAGGTGGTGGTGTATGGGCCTCCCAGCGGCCCCTTCCTCTCCTCCCCTCTCCTTTTTCTGGTGCTGAGATAGGAGCAAATGTTTTGCAGTGATTTATCGATTTTCAGCCGCCGTGCTGCGTTGAGCCGTGTGCGCCGGGCGGAAGGGGGCGTTGTTGTACCCGCAGTTTTTGGAACCACACCGTTGCCAATAAAGAAGGCTGGCGGTCTTTCCCTTTCGGGTATCAGTTTTTGGCGCAGGTGTGCTTACGGGTACGTTCGGGATTATGGTTACGGCTCCGTTTTTGGGAACCGTTCAGCCCAAAAGGAAGCGCTGGGTATTGTTTTATTAGCGTGCGCGGGACAAGAGTGGCAACAGATTGAGCGTTCCGGGGTGAACACTCCCGACGGAAAGTGGCTATCGTCAAAATCTGGTGCTGGGCTTGTGAAAATGAGTTTAAATATTTATCAGATAAACGTCTCTGTGGTTCTGCTGCTGCTGCTGCTGCTGCTGCTGCTGCTCATGGGATTCCGTCGTGGGAGAATGTTTCAAGCTGAGCCATTGCCGTATGATTGGCAGTAAGTCTTAGGGATTGCGGAACATACAAAGCGGCAATTACACGTGCTGGAGGCTCATAAATGGCTTGTAAATGTGTTGGCTTATTGCTGCACTAAATTATGTTACAGTGAGCAATTTTAAACTAAAACACAAATTCATAAATATAGGGAAAACTCATAGTGGGCCTTATTCTTATCATGATTTATTGTTGAATTACACATCACAAGGGTAATTTGAATCGCTAGAAAAAGCTCCATTGGTAACGGTAACGCAAGATACATCTCCAATTATTCAAACAGATTTTTTTTGAGATAAAATGAAATGTATGTGCTGTTATTCAAGATTCAAGAAAAATGTAAGAAAGTTTTAAAAACGGTATTTTGGTTTATTCATAACCTATACATTTTCTGAGCGCTGGTAAAACTAAAACAAAAAATTACGGATATGATTGGTGTTTCGATATAAAATTCCCAAATTTTTACGATTGGGATGACTTTTTCCTTCCATTTTGAAAATAAAATTTCAATTCCTTTTTATTTGTTGTTCGAAATTTTTTAGAAGGGTCACTTTAATTTATTTCACGCATGTATATCAAATTCAACAGGAAATGTTTTTCTTAAGTTTAGCTAAGCTCTGTTTACACATATCAGCATTGTATTCTTAAAAATCAATAAACATTTTAAAGTTTGCTAAATCAATGGGACTTTGCTGTAACATTGTTAAAAGCTATATACACCAAGTATTCCCAAGCAAACTACATAAATACATACATTAACATACCAATAATTTGTGCACATTTTGTATGTAAACCTATCCAAAGCACTAAAAACATGACCAGAGGATGATCATCAACAACACAGCCCGAAGGCCTCAATTCAATTGACATTTTCTGATACCTTCGACATGACAAAATTGGAGCAAAAACTTCCCCTTCTTATACCAAAATGGATTCCTAAATATGATAGCAAAAAAAAACTGCCTCTATCCCATAAACAAGGTTAGCTTCTTTTTTGCTTGCACACACCCGCGCTACACCGAGTGGAGATGCATCTTTGCTGCAACATATTCTCCCAAACGCTTGACGACGCTGTACAGCCGATGCTGCGCCGTTGGAAATCAATTTTGGGAGCATTCCAGCGACGACCACACACATTGGTAGATGCAGCAGCATCGGCATCGGCACCGTTTTTGCAATTTGCAAGTGAAATGCAGCCATCACGTGATTTGCATCGTTCGAGAGCGTACTAGACACGCCTAGTCCAGTTTTCTTAGCGAACGGTACACAGTGGGGAACACACGGCAACACACTAGCAAAGTATATGGAAATTTGTCGCAAACACACACACACACACACACACACACGCATGCAAACACGACTGACGGGGGTGATCGTACGCGTGGGCCGAATGAAGGTTTGCGAAGATGCAGTTTGCAGTTTTGCACCCGGGGGGATTCCGGCGGCAGACACAGTCGTGCCACTCACATCACTCATACTAAGATGGATTGCAGTTGCAGATGTGTGTTTGTGGCGAAGGGTGTGTGAAATGTTCACCCTTTCCTTCATTCAAGCCCGGAAAGGTCAAAGGCATGCTGCACTATGTCTGCCTTGGGGTGGGATGAATGTGTGTGGTTTTTCGCACGTTCCCTGAAAGCAGCAGAAACAGCAGCAGCATCAGCGTGCCGTGTTGACAGCAGAAACAGAAGCAAGAGGCAACAAAAAAGCGAGACTCCACATTCGTCTGTGTGGTGACATTGGTGCTAGAAAGTGTGCAATAATCATAAAGCAACTGCCGACATGGCTATACGCGTTTGCGGCGTGTCGTGTGCCGTCACCGAAGTGACAATGGGCGCAGGAAGACACGCTCACACAAAAAGCCATCCTGTCGCGTTTATGTCATTGTCCGCTTTTTTTTGTTTGCTCTTGTTTGTGCCGTTTTGTGTTGCGTGTTGGCCGGGAAATGTTGGAAAAAAGAGAGAAGAAAAAAAAGGAAAAGTGGCCACAGTTCGCGTGCATATTAATTGTACCGATTTTCTATGTTTCTCTTCTTCGTTTTAGTTGTTGTTGCCCAAATGGACCATGTGGGTAGGACACCCGGTAGCTTGTTTGGCATGTATGTGTGTGTGTTCTCATCCACTATACAACCGATTGTTTGTCATTTACCATAGAAGGGCGATGGGGAAGGAAGGTAGAGAGACATTGGTCTTCTCACTTGCGCCCGCGTGAAGGCCGCACACATCCGGCAAGGACACGCAGCCAGTTTGGAGGAGGACGAAACAACTCACAAAACGGTCTGGTGTATGTGTGTGTGTGTGTGTGTGTCTGTATAGCCATGCTCTGTTGTGTAGCTCCCGTTGTGGTTGTTGTCGCCGGATCCGCTCGAATCCGTCCGTCAATTCAATCATTTGCGAGCGTCATAAAACCGAAACCCCGTAAAACGGTTCCAATGAAGCGCACTGTGGTAGGTAGCGCGCAAGCCGGGCAGCCGGGAGGTGAGGTGAGCCGTGTTTCATTTCTTTGACAACCACAACAGCGCACACACACACACGCCAACGCGCCAAGGCGAGGCTGTGTGCAGCTTCGGATGAATTGATGGCGCTGCGCGCGTGCCATGTGCTCACTGATGGCAGCTCCCAATGGCGCACTGCCGAGGACGAGACCAGCATCGATGGTTGAAGCATCGGTGGTGAGTGAAACGTTTCCATATTTCATATGCCTCCGGTTTGTGTTTTTTTTTGCTGCCCCATTTCCATTTGTTCGGATGTCTGCGCTGCGCGGTACTTTGAATGGAGATTTTGATGGACTTTGGTTTTCTGCAGTCGCAGCAAGAGGGGAGCGGTTGCCACGGGGGAAAGCCATGGCTAACACAGATATACAGACACAGATACCGTACGGGGCCGAAACTAGAGCAAGGTTGCAATACAATCGCTGGACGACGCTCTGTGTGCCGATTCCGAGGAAAAGCGAACAAATCGCTGAACACATCAGGAAACTGGTCGAAAATGGGGAGATAATAAAAATGGCGACTCCACCACTGACGTTCTGATGGAGGATGGATTGCAGTTTGAATTTCTGTTGATTTTGTCGCCATTCCCCCGGGGTGATGGTGGGGGTGTAGAGTTTCGTCTCGTGCCGGGCGCTTGTGCCTTGTTCTGTCGTTCTATTTAAACGTGTCTGAATGTCTAGGGTTCGTCGTTTGCATGATGCATTTGCTGTTTACAAAGTGAAGCTTTCAAAGGTTTGAAATCTACTATAGCATATCATAGTGAAAAGGCAGCATAAGCTCTTGGTTATGAATGTTTGATGTATTTATAGTATTTAATTTAATTTAATTGAAATCAAAGTTCTCCAAAGTCTTATGAAAGTATTACCACGTTTTATAGTTTTTCCAGAAATATGCAAAAAGCTTTTTTCAATGTTTATTTTTGGGATGAATAAGAAGGCTAAATTGTGTCTTTAATTTAAATAAACATTATAAATTTTCATAACATGAATTCCTTGCAGAATTCTTTGTTTGTTTGAAAGCGTTATTACACACACAACATTTCAAATGTATTGCCCATTAGTACACGCAGGTATGCAATATGCTTGACATCTAAAATAACGAAATTTAATTAAAACAATATTAATGGGTTCACCAGGCCTGGCACACTGCAATGGTTAACCTATGAATGTGGTGTGTGGTATTTGGTGCGAGCGAGACAGAGAGAGAGAGAGAGAGCTTCTGTAGGTACCGTTCAGCGTTCATTAGCCGAAAGCATAATTTTAGTTTTTAGTGCAATACAGCAAGCAGGCAAAGCGAAGAAGAAAAAAAAATAGAGATGCCGTGCAATAATTCCTGCGCCGACCGAGAAGGGTTTGGCTCACGCTCACGCCAAAGACTGACCAGCGTTTACCGCCCAATGCCCAACGGAGACACGGTCGATCATCGGCGTGGCGTGCGAATGCTCGTAAAACGCAAACCCAAGATTAATGTTGACCATCGCGTGTGTGTAATTAAAGCAACATTAATCACACCATCTCTCCCGGGGGCCGTCGGTGACTTTTGCAATCGTCAGCTTTGTGCAAGTGCGCACGTCCAGTGTTGACATTTTGAAGCTTTAAGTGTGAGGCAGAGAATTAAATGTACGGAGGCGATTGTGTGTTAAATAAAATGGCACGCTTTTTTGGGAACTTTATGTTTCCCTATAAATTACCATAAAAGGGAAATCTTTCTTCAGATATTATTGTAACTTTGTTGAATGATGTTTGGTAATATTTTATTCTGTGGCTATTTGTCACATACGCTTTCAGAATAAATAATTTGCGCACGTCACAAACATGTCGTCTTTGCGTATTCTATTTTCCTTCTCAGCCCTTTAATGAAGCCACGGATACATTGTGTTTATTTTAATATTCATCCCCAAAGCTTCGAAAGCAGGTTTTTCTACTTTCTACGCATTTATCACTGCCCTTCAGCTCGTCACCCTATTTGCAAGCAGATTTAAGATTAGCTGGACTCGTTGGCACAATCGAAAAAAAATCTTCAAACGGAAGCGATTTCGCCAATCACTTGTAAAAGAAAGTTGCCAACTGCAACAATGGTGGATCTGCTAGGAAATGGACCAGCAGTAGAAACAGAACCATCGCCGTTCCGCTTTGCGTGTGATGATGACGCGGATCGATGCAGACACGACGATGCACACGCGCCGACCGTTGTTTCATAATTGAAAAAGTTAGCAACGACTTTTGCTCCGAGCATTTCGGTCGACGGCTTTAAGCGCTACCGAGTGAGAATACGGGGAGAAGGTCATGCGGGTTATGGCACTGCACCCGGACCGTTCCACTTCCGCCCTTAGTTGCTGGCAGAAGGCATTCATGTTTTCCATTTCATTAGATTTCGTCCATCGATGGGTGCGAAAGCTCTGAACCCCGAGGCATGGTAAAACCACAACCACAAAGCTATTTAACGAACGGGAAAGGGACGCAAAGGGATGTTCAAAAACCGAGCACCACACCGGACGTTTCGAAGGTGGAGCAGAGGTTACACAAGAGCACCCGAGTTGAACTTTCGTTTCGGTTGCGGAACAATGGAGGAACGATTGCTCGCTGCTCTTCACAGGCTGGTGCGCTTCCCTTTTCGCAGCATCAGACGCGCACCGGACATGATAGGAACGGGTGGCTCGTTCATCGGCATGGCAGTGTGCAAAAGGACACAGCACAGTTAGTGTCAGCAGGTCAGCAGGATAATGTAATGCAAGGCTGGGAAGGGTGGGTTGCGCAAAGGTAACTGGGTCGGTTTCCGATGTACCTTTGAAAACCGATCCGATAAGTACCGTCAGTGCTCTGTGTATCTGGTTTTGCTCCAGCTTTGACCCGTGTTGTGTGTGGGTGCCTGCATACAGTGCACGGTGACAGTGGAGCGTCACCGTTTGGGGGGTAATGGTCAAACTTACGCTGATTATGTTGTTGCAGTTATGCAGGCCGAAGGTGGACGGTTCTTGTGCGTCTGGCCTGTACCGGGCTGATTTGAAACTTGTGCTGTTTTGTTGATTTAAGTTGTCTTCAGCCTGTTTGACAAGGGCTTTGATTAGCATGCAGACTGTTAGTTTCGGTCAAGAGCGATATCTCCTTTTGTGGTAACAATAATATTCTCTTTTCCGTAACAATCTTGTCTTCTCGTGTGATAAAGCATCGTAAACGAAAGACGAATGCTTTATTAAACCTCAAAAGCGAATGACTTGGTCCACACTGTAGCAAACGTACCAGCAAGCGTATCCACAATGTCTTGAGCTTCAACCTTGCATCAAAATATCTAACCTGTGTACATGATGGCGCTTTTGATCGACATGCTCTCCTAAACCATCCAACCCTCAGCCATAACTGGCAACGTGACGAGTCGTCGTAAAGTGAACGAGCTCCAAACTACACTCCCGACAAGTAGCCTTCAGCCCCGGCAAAAGCTCGCAAAAAGCTAACCCACAACATCACTTTAGATGCACTTCGAAGTCCCCCATTCGATGGACGAATCGAAAGCGAACTGTTATTCGCAGTAAAAACGGAACGATTGAATGGAAAGCACCCGGCGGAGCATGTGGAAGCGCAAGGAAAAATCATTTCCCCATACAAACGAAAGGCTCTCAATCAACGAAGCGCACCAGCCGGGGCACAATTGAGTGCTTCTGGTAAACCCACAGTCCTCCCCTTAGCGGAGCCTCTCCCTGCGTTTGTCTTTACCGGCAGAGAGTGTGAGTGGTACTTTATTACCGACCACATAATATGCTTTCATGCGAGCATAAATACATTCAATTACGTGCTCCCATGCGCCTGCCAGTGTTTCACGTCGGTTGCGGTAGAGCCAGTGCGAAAGGCCAGGGCATTGGATTTTTTATTTTTATTGTTATTATGATGACTACCCATCCGTTTTTTTGCGGCTGTTCTTCGTTCCTTCGAGAAATGCACCATCCACAGTTTGGGGGAAGGCTTTTGAGCCGTGCGGGACTTATTGCTCGATACGAATCGATTCGAGAAGAAGTGGTAGAGGGAGCGCACGGGAGATATATATGTCGAATGGCTGGAAACAGGATGCAGCTTGATTTACGCTAACGAATAAAAACTGGCTGCTGGCCGATCGAGCAAGGGGAGCTCTCGGCATTTCAAGCTGCTGCTGTGGTGATCCGTTCTCCCGACGATCGTGTGTAAGATTGTATCGAATCGTATCGTTCCCACCAACGCCTCGTTTGGATTCCCACACAGTGCTGTGTGCATGTGTGGGCAAAGAAACCCACACTGTTTGACTCGTCTCTCCCTCTCTCTTTCTTGGAGCTTGAGGGCCTTTTTTTGTCCTCCCATGCATACCAACGACCGGCTACGGTTCCCCTGGCTACGTTTTCGTAATAAACGATAGCATAAAGGAAGCCGATTGTGATTTATCATTTTGATAGCGTTCCCGTTCTGCAGGCGGCTCCTTGTCGTGCATATGCTTCGTGGGACAGGGCGGCGGGCCTGCAAGAGCTGATACGAATCGTTTTGCACGAGTTTAGATAGCATCTTCTTTGCCAGAGAGCAGTGGCAGCAAAGATGGAAACGCTTTTTATTTCCTTTTCTCTCTGGTGAGAATTTCCCGATTTGATGATAAGTTATCTTTTTTATCCCGCTTTTCCCAGGGTGGCATTTAAAATTGCGAATAAAAGGCATCTTCGTGAGTAGAGCGTTGAGCCGCAACGGCGGCTCAAACGATAAGCAAGATGTAATATTCAATGGTTTGAAAATGAAGATAAAGTTGGCGATAAGCCGTGAATTGAGGTATCGATTAAGGATGTTCGATTATTGGAAGGCATTGTGTCGTTGAAATGATATCTAAAGGATGTGGGTGATGTTCATCACAGCATCTCACGCAATTTGAAGTGATCAGTACTCAACCTTTGCTGCCTTACACCTCAAAATATCATCGCCTAAGTCATTTACTTACAGTGCTGCACTCTTTCCAGTATCTGCTGACTTGCTACGAAGATTTAGCTTGACTGGTGGGGAGAATACATCGTCATCTTGGGCGCATCAAGTGTGCGCAAGGCTTACCTCGAACTGATCACAGGTACACACACCGTACTGGCGGTGGTCGCACTCGCAGCAGTAGTACTCCGAGTCCCATTTCGCCAGCTGCCCCTGCTGGTGGCCGGGCGTGGTCGTCGTGGTCGAGTGGCCGCCCCCGTTCGGCATGCTGCCGCCCGCCGGCGGGAAGAACACATCGTCCGGCTGGTACTGGTGGTGCTGCGCGTTGCTTATTGTCGTCGCGTTGTAGTGCCGCTCCTCGAACGGGTCGTCGTACTTGCGGGCCCGGTACACGCTGCACTTGCGCTCGAGCGCCCCGGGCGCCGGGCTGGCCAGCGGCCGGACCTCCTCGTCGTCCGTCAGCACGAGCGGCTTCAGCCCGAGCCGGCCCGGCGGTGTGGCCTGCGGTGTGGCCGGCGTAATGATGATCGGATCGTTCGGTATCTGCAGCGTCAGCGGCTGCGTGAGCGCATCGACATCTCCGGCCTCCTCCTCCTCCTCCTCTTCCTCCCGTTCCTCCTCCTCCTGGTCGTCGTGGCCCAGCTTATCGAGGTGCTGTTGGGAATGATGGTGCTGGTGCTGGTGCTGCTGCTGCTCCAAAAGAAGCAGCTGCTGGGGATGGTGGTGCGGGTGGGCCGGCTCGCCGAACCCGCCGAGCGTTTGCTCGGGCGTTTGCGGTGGCGTGTCCTGCGCCTGGGAAACGAGCGGCAGGGTGGCGGTGGCGGACTTGGTGAGCTGCTGGCGCCGCACCAGCCGGTCGTACTCGCGGAACCCGGTCGGTTTCGGCATCGGCGGAAAGGATGCACCGGAGGCGGGCGGATGGCCCGACGGTCCACCGGCCGCACCGTGCAGATGGCAGGGATGGCCGGGCACACCGGCCGGTCCGCCCGCATGGTGATGGTGGTGGTGGTGGTGATGGTGCACGTGCCCCAGATGGCCGGGACCACCGTGTGCGTGATGGGCAGCGCTGGGCGTAACGGCGGCCGGACCGGTGTAGGAAGCGCACGGATGGTCGGCGAACCGGTGGTGCATCGGTGGCGCCGCCGCCGGTGGCTGCTGCTCCGCCCCCGGTATGCTCGTGTACCCGGCGCTCAGCTTCCGGTGGTGCTGGTGCGGTGCGCGCAGATACGACGCCGGCAGCTGGTGGAAGTGTTTGCTTTTGGTCGGCGTGGTGGCCGCCTTCGCGGCCAGCTTCTCCCGCAGTATCTGCTGGTTGGTGGCCTTGTTTTTCGTGTTCTGCTGGGCCTGCTTCTTGCGCGCCTGGCGTGACGCCAGCGAGGCGCCACCTGCTGCTGCATACATCTTGCGCTTGCGTTCTTAGTCCGGCACGGGAGACTAACGGCTGCTACAAACGCGGCTAGAGAGGCGGCTACTGCTTCTACTGCTGCTGGTGTTGCTGCTGCTGCTGCTGCTGCTGCTAACAACAACCTCACCACCACCGACAACGACGACGATAACGATGGCACAGTGTCGCATCCACAACAATAACAACAACAGTGATAATAACAACAATATGATAACAGCAATAATATATAACGACGACGACGACGATGCTTTCGGGTGGCGATGGAGATTGTTGTGGATGTGTGGGGATGGCCGCTGGCCGGAAGATTGGGGTGTGGGCACGTGTGAAGTATAGTGCCCGAATTTCCACCCCCTACAGGAGCTTCGCGTCAGCCTCAAGCCTCTGGCGACGGGTCGGGGACTGGTAACAGGATAGCTTTGGCGGGGCGTTTAGCTTTCTCCCCGTTCGTTTTAACCGCTGACAAGTGGTTTGATTGGTTTGGCGCGCTTTTGGATGGGAAGGTGAAGGGTTGCTGGGAGGGTTTTGACGGGACGACTGACCGATGGGATGATTAGTAGACGGATATAGCTCTAGATAGCACACAGTTGTGAGGAGTAAATCACCTATACGCTTACAACAACAACGGAAGCTGCACGCTCTCTCTCTCTCTCTCTTGCTTTCTCTTGCTTTCTTTTTTTTTGTTCTGTATCTGGCTACTGCTTGATCAATTCACACGGGCCTATATCGCTACGGGCGCTTCCCCCTCCCGACATTTATCTACACGCATGCAAAGTAAGACGGTATCGGTTGACTGTGTGTCTAAGTGTTATTTTTTGCTGTTTGTTGCTGCTTTTTTGGCGATTGAATTAGCTCTCCTCTCCGGCACAGACACACTTACAAACGAGCTGCTACTACACTACACCGTAACACTGAAACGCTTACACTTTACAGTATCGTTTTGCGCGCAACATAAACCCCTGGGCGCACGCTAGCGGGACACTTTCGCCCCCTATCCCTTAACCTCTGTAGACAGTTATCAAAAAATGCTTATCTCTTGGGTGCACTAGGTGCTGGATTTAAGATTAAGTTTTTCACTTGTGTGTGTTTGTGTGATTTTGTGTGTTTGTTTCAGCGCGTTTGTGTGTGTCTGGGTGTATTTATTACAAGGGAGTAAGAAAAAATCTTGCTCACCTCCTTGTCTAGCTATTTAAACTTAGTTTTTATTTTGAACGACAATTCTCGCTACTGTATCGGCTATCGAGTGGGTTTTGTTACAAGTATGTGTGGTTTTTTGGTTTTTGCATGATGTGTATGTTGTTTGTTTGTTTTTTTATTCTTCGCGGTAAGCGTCAGCGACGAACCCCTCGTTTTTTTCTTATGATTCGTTTTTACTTTGCTCTTGCGTTCTTTTCAGTGAGTGGAGCGAATGTAATAGTAAACGACGGTAGAAGTGGGGACGCACGACGATTGCTCTACTACGAATGGGGGGTTTTAGAGTATGATAAATTGCACACCTCTACACTGTCGGCAAGTGATTAGTACCGCGCGTCCTAAACAGACAGACAGACAGATAGACAGACACAGACACTAACAGTCAAAGCACAGTCACCTCCCGGCTAGGAGTAAATGATAGAAAACCACTCGAACACTGTACGTGTACGTTCTTCACCGGCGACGTTCGCCCCCCAGGTGCCACGGCGTACGGTTAAGCCCGCTAGTTTGCATGCAGCAGTACAGTGGTTAAGTATACGTTTAATAGTTTTCCCATCGATTTTTCGAACGCTACAGCAACATTCAGCTACCATTCAGGTGATTAGTGCGGGTTTGTTCAAGGATACATTCTACACACACACATACACACATACATACATACATAGACATGGTTTTGCATAGCGTAGTTTAGGTGGACACTGCAGGCCACGGTAGGTGTGGAGCTTTCATTGCCGCCACCTCCAGCCGACACGCTTGGCCGACGGAACAGAAGAGAAAAGCAGTGGTAGAAAGGGAATAGAGCAAAAGTAAACTAAATAACTTTATCTATCTCAAATCCGCTCAATTCTGCAGATAAAAACTGGACAGAACCGCTGCCTCTTGTACACACCTAACCTAACCGTTTCAACCAACACCGGTTGCTGTTCGTGTAAAATAATTACCAAAAATATGACAAACCGTTACCGAGCGATACCAACATGCTGCTAATAGTGACATGCAACGCGTTGGTGCGAATGCACTGTTACGGGTGTTACGGATCGCTTACCAAAGGTAACATTACTACAACAATAATCTACCGTATATATCATATATATGCGCGTGTGCCTATATGTTGTTGCATCGGTGAAACATCAATGTTTCGTTTGATGGCTCTGCACACGTTACGTGATGTGTCCCGCTGCTGACACACTGTCCTGCTTGTTTTTAGAAAATATGGCTTTGATTGAAAGTGCGTCCAAAATGGGGGTATGCGCTTGTATTGTTTTACCTTCTGATACTTCCTCCTACTTGCGCTTTACTAACAACAAACATCGGGTATATTCTATCATTCGGTTATCTTATATGTTTATATTGTTCGTGTGTGTTTTGGTTTCGGCTGTTTCTGCTGGACTAACTCGTTCGTCTTAGGCAGGCAGGTTTTTGCCTTTTTTCGGGAGCTTGCTTGGTAAAATTACTGGCAAAGAAACCTAACCCCGTGTCGATCGACTTTTCTGCTCTGTGTGTCAATATTGCTGCCGTTTTTTCCTTCTCCAAAAATCATTCTCGTTACAACGGTGGTGCATCCAAGTGCCTTCGAAACGGTGCCTAATGGAGTGTCAGTAGAGTTGCTTCACTCGTGTGTTGGCGTGTGTGTGTGTCCCGCTGTAGCTTACAATCGTTCTCTTTCGCTCTCACTGCTAAGTATAATTATTTGTATTAGTCACATCCTGAATTACCCCTTCCGCCTTGCAAAGGCTTTCAATCTATCTGCTGTCCCGCTGTTCCGGGAAATTTGCTGCGTTGGTGTAAACCACATTCAGTAAACTTACAAAAAAAACACAATTTCCCAATAATATATTACTGCTAGCTAGGCGCAATCTGGCGTACGGTAAGCCGCATCCGATCCGGATCGACTTTCTCTGGGGATGGATTTTTTCTGGGGGCTGCGCGTCTGCACGTCTTCACTACAGACTTAATTGCCTCGAAAGATGGCCTTTAAAGTCACGTGCAGGAATCGTTTGTGCGAATCGTCTCGAAAGAAAGAAGCCTTTATTGGGGTTTATCATATACTAAACATACATCCGATGCCTTTGGTTTCGTTACATTCGCAAATATCTAACTAAATAAACAACTACCACAACCGGCACGATTGTTCAATTCAGGTTATCGGTTTGTTTGTTTGTTTGTTTTGGATTTGGGGTTCGTCGGCTTACCGCTCTAGGGGTGCTGCTCGTAGTTCCAAACCGTGTTTGTATTGTCCTAGTATTTTCTTTTGCTTTTGCTTCCGTGTCGTCCCTCTGTCCCTATATCAACAAGTGCTTACAAATGTTAACGTTTGTAGCAAATTAGAAAAAAAATAGTAATGTATCAAAACTTGTACTAAAACCTGCCTGTCCCGCAAGAAGCGTACGTACGATTGCTTTATGTATTGTGTGTGGGCGCGTGCGAGTGGCTTACTGCAACAATTGTTGGTGCGTATTGAGTGACCCGAGCCGTTCGCTTTGGTCAATGACGTTTCTTCCTTTTTTACGGTAAATCTTTCAATGTCTTTTGTATTGATATAAAAATAGGGTACTGCAAAAGTAGTGGACGTTTTGCGCAGTTGATAGGTGGGGAAGGAAAAGAAGCTTACAAAAAATACATTACAATTCCTGTACCTGTTTACAATTCCCAAATTTGGTGGTAGATTTGGAAACCAGTTTTTGTGGGGTTTCCCGCTTGCTTACTTACTTCGCGATCGGTTCAATTCATCTACCAAGCGTATTGGTTCCGTGTGACTTTCAACTGCTTTACCTGATGAATAACTCTCCTACTCTCCTTTAATAGGTCTGTGTAAATAACTCTTTCCTAAGACTGCTTCTCCGTCTGTGTGTGCGTGTATGCAGCTGTTTCTATTTTACTCACAAAATGGCTCGGTTTTATGGGGATCGAGAGCACCGCGTAAGATATGGTAAATTTATACTGCAGTACACTTCACGAGAGAGGGAGTGTTTGAAACTTTTAACAGACAATTGTGATGCATTGCACCGGCATTGTATCGCTAGCGTATAGGTGATTGTTCTTTGGTGTGGTACAGGTTAGGACGGGAGGGCTCGTTTGTGAAGGATCATTTGGGAAGGATATTCGATGACACCATTCCATTTTAGATAGCCGCTAAACCGCTGTCAATGTTGATGCTATCTATATCCCTTCAGTTTCCGTTGCGGGCAGGCGCTGTCATTGGTTCGCTTGATAGCTAGGAATTAGAAGAATTGGGGTTAAGCGAAAGAATGTAAATTGTTTAGTTATGTGGCATACATAATAAGGATACAAATGGCGTGAGATGATGTGAGATGGACGGGGAGGTAATGATATGGCGTTGAACTAAATATGCTCAATTGACTCGTGCAGTATAAAAGACAATGAACTTGTCTTCTTACTAAAGTAAATCTTTTCCTTATAATTGCACTTAATAGCACACAACATTTTCAGCTAAATCATCTTTATCGATCCCGCGTAACCCGCTGCAGGTTCGTCGTCGACAAAAATTACTCTTCTCGTGTAATGCCCTTTGGTCAGTGTCGGTCGTGCGTCTCATCATCATTTCCCACCGTCTGACACGGGGGAGACGCAAACACGTCCGCCTGCTCGCCCCGATTGAAGTGTGGACATAAATCAAATCACGGGAAAAAAGGGTGAAGGCTCTCTTTCCTGCGAAGGCATATGGGGCTTTTTTTGTATTTGCTAGAACGCTCGAGTGTGTTGTGGTTGTTATGAATTTTTCCCTTCTTAAATATGTGTGCGATGGGATATTCGTTTGGTGGTAAATAACGGGTGGTTAAACCCCCTCCCTTCGAGTAAGCTCCACGTGCCACAGCGCGGCTACCCATCAATCGTACCCACTAGGCAGCTTTATGGCCGCAATTTGGTCCTGTCTCCATACTCTCCGAGCTCCCACCTCCCCCTATAGACTGGTATGACGATGCTTTGTTGCTTTGTCGTTGTAGTTTTTTTTCTCTTATCGGAGTTTCCCCGCTCACACGACCAAAAAACCGCGGCGCGCACGTGGCGAGGGCAATGATGGTGTGTGAGGAGGATATTTTCAGCTACTTAGCGCAAATGAAAATGTCTACGGCTTTCCACGCGCTCGCGCTCGCTGTCTCGCTCACCCATCGGTGCTGTTTCGATATGGGTGTGATGTCGTCATCACCGTCCTCATTTAATGGGGCGACCCTAGTGTAAGGGTGTGCTGGGTGCGCAGCCGGCTGTACGGGTGTTGGATCATATCATGAATAATGAATATTGTTCACACGCTGGTTCGCCGCGCGTACACCAAAAAGCCAGCGGCGGTTTGCACCAAAGTTGATCGTTTGTGCTGTGTTGTTTCTGTTTTCGTTTTCGTTTTCTTGGTACGGTGGAATCTAATTGAAGACTAACTTCCCCGTTTTGGGCAAAGCGAAGACGCCCGGCGGTGGTGAGAAAGGCGGGAAGAAAAATCGAATCACGGCCGCAAGCCGAGCTTTGCTGGCAATTGGGGTGGAATGAGTGGTAGTAGTAGGTTCTAGCAACTACTCGTGCTAAGAGAGTTGAATGACGAATTGTGAGGTGTGTTGGGCTTCGAAAAAAATACAATTCACAAGAAAACACTCATACATAGTTGAAAAAAAAAAAACCATCTCCCCACTTTGGTAACGTATTGTGCAGACCAGCGGGAAAGCAAAAAATCCGGCCTGTGCACACAGAAGTTCTGTGTAAAGAAATCAATATTCTGGCCGCGAAATTGTAATAAATATTGCTTCCGGCAGCTGTGTGTTTGTGGGAGGAACTTTCAGGTGGTCAGAATTAGCCAGTTTGTTCGTGGGAGCACAACAAAAAAACACACGATGCGATAAGGATCGTACGAATACTGCATACTGGGAAATGTTTGGCTGCAGTTGCAGCTGTTCCGAGGTGCAGTTGGCCGAGACTGTCGCATTGCCCTGTCGGGCCCAGGGTTTATGATTAGTGGACTTGCTAGTCCACAGGAAGGTGAAGGTGAAGCTTCTTATGCCATACATTTCCTTCTTTTTCTGTTGCTGGTGCGATTTGTTATGCTTGCTCGTTATTGGTGTTGGCGTTATCGATAGAGCAACCAGGTACAACTCTATCAAAGTTCAATATTTTACGATAGAGAGTAAAGTCAGTGACGACCAAGTCACACAACAAGTTGGCTCAACAAAACGAAAGCGATCGAGTGAACCCAGCGTTTTCCCCACTTTCGAGCAACTGTGTGGAGCAGCTGTTGTTATGTAAACATTCTACGTTCACGGATAAATATTTAAGTTCGTCGAATCGGTGCAGTTAAGGAGGCGGGTTGTTTCGCGTGGGAGAGGATTTTATGACGCGCTACCCGATTGTAGAATGTTACATAAACACCTGGGAAAGGATGTTGCCTTGCTGCTATTATGCTAGCAATGTTAGCAAGCAAAGGATACAGTTAAGAAGCTTTTGAAAATGGAAAGGCTCGAAAGGTTAGAAAAGTGTATTGAAGTGACATAAAAGTACCCACAACATTTAACAGCTTGATAAGGAGGGTTGATGATGATTTGGTTGATGATATCAAAACATGTATTTTCTGACTTGTTCAGCCGGGCATCTGTTTTACGAGAAAGATTTTTGGTTTATACAATAAATGCTTTATTTATTCATTGTATCACTATATTTTATCATTTTTGTAAATCAAACTATTATCAAAAATCATATCATTGTGATAATTAAGCTAGGATTACTCGAAAAAGTAAGACAATAAATTTACTCCCATACTGAGATAAAGAAGGAATCACGTTATCATCTCTAGGAAACGTTTGAATGAACTTGAAGTACCTTGGGAACAGTTGAATAACGTATTGTCGTGAAATGTAGTCTTCAAAGCAATCCAAACTCTTGATCGATGCTTTGTGTTGCTCTGATGTGCTGTTCTGACAAATCTTAAACGAGTCTCATAATAGCTCGGGAAGACTCCATCGAAAGTATGAACTTCATAACGCCCCAGGACAGTGCTTCAGGGTCGAAAACTGACGACGAAGTAAACTACCCTGCTGTACTTGTGCTAGTAATGCCCATATTAATGGTTATTTATCCACTCACAATGTAGTGTTGAGCACCGTTGGGGCCGTATGGTAAAAAGTAACAGGCGAAAGCTCGCCTAAAGACGTGTTGATGGAAAGTACCGAGGCTGGAACACGCTTTATCCCCGCTACAAGGGGATACACATCCGGCAAAACTGTCATAAAATCGTAAACTGCATCCTTTTCTTCTGACATGACAGTCATTACGGTCTCAGCAATGCTAGCTGTTCCTCTGGAGCCCCTTCTCAACCCGACGATGCTTAAAATTAAGTTTTGAAAGTTAGCAGCTGATTCGAGCGCGTCGTAAAACGATCGTACCAGAAAATGGGAATGGAGGACAGGAGGGTGCCTTTATCGTATCCACTTTTCCCAACCACTCCATCTGGCGCTAGAAAGCGTGAGGAATATGGCAAAGGAAGTAGGTAGATTTTACGATCGCATTTCCAAAAACCCAGCGCCGCTACAATGTTTCGGTCGGAGGCAGTGGTTTGGTAAGTCGGGATGGTTAATCACGACGGGTGCGTTTTTTTTTTGTTTCGTTTTCTACGAATTATAGGTACTTGTTTCGTTCTTTTTGGAGTGGTATTTTTTCCCTCTTCTATGTTGTCTGTATCATTTCCTTAAGGCGACGGTACACTTTTGCTCGAGTGTAACTTTGGAAATAATTTAGCTCTATAATTGTGTGCACCATGAAGGGGGTTCTCTTCGCTCTTGTCAGTCTCGTTAAAACTAGTGTTGGCTAAATCAGAATCAGATTAATGAATCTGAATGAATCTTTGGAATGATTCAATCAATGAATCTGAACCTGGAAAGATTCATGAATCTCAAAGTTTCATGGAGGAATATTCATGAATTCATGAAGAATTCATTAGTATCGAAAGATGCATTAATCTCGAAATATTCAATAATCTCTAAAAAATCAAAAAGTTCAAGCTTTTTATTCTTTTTCTTCTTCTTGGTGTAACAATCCACGTGGTCTTGTCAGCCTATGCAGGCTTTCGAGACTTCTTGGTAAGTACCACCCAGCCGAATAGTTTGTTTTGCTACGGGAAGACGGTTGATGCGAGGATTGGACCGACAACGGGCAAGTTTTAGGTGGTATTGAGTAAATTCAATATTTTGGAAATCATACATCTCTAAAGATTCATGAATCCTTAGAAATATATGGGTTTTCATGGATTTATGAATCTTATTATTATTATTATTATTATTTATTTAATCTTTCTTTAATCTTTAAGAGATTCATGAGTCCTTGGAGATTCATGAATATTTAGAGATTCATGAATCTTTGAAGAATCGTGAATCTTTAGAGATTCGTGAATCTTTGAAGATTTGCGAATATTTAGAGATTCATGAATCGTTGAAGATTCTGCTCGAGATTTGAATCACTCATCACTGAAGATTCATATGAATGAATTACAACGAAAGATTCATGAAACCCAACACTAACTAAAACCAGACTGGCAATGGGAGGAAATTTCGAACGTTTTTTTAATTATTTCGTTCGTATCTTGTTTCGGCGCTGCGTTGGGTTTAATGATGCCGCAAGTTTAATATTTTTGACATTTTTTTTAGTCTCCGGTGACACAATTCGTTGAATTGTGTAAGAGTAAAGAAAAAGAGCTCCTGTTGGTTCGATAGCTCTCGGTGCAAATGAGCAAGCAATCCTAATGAAATTATTTCCAGCAACACTTGCAGTAGCTGCAACGATAGCATTGATAATTCGTTCCGGAAATGAATGTTGGAAATTGAATTCATTTAATTTTGCAAAACCAAAGCCCGGTTCGTGAGATGTTTACCAACTCACCAAAGTGGCGGGTGGAGACCGCGGGCAGGGAGGATGAGTCGCTGCGATCGATCGATTTTTTTGCCAGGGCACAAGTACAGCCAGTTAAAAGTCGGCAGTCGCCGCATCCGGTGGCGCTAGTTGAAAATGAACAGCTAAGAGATTCTGCTCTTGGGATGGGAAAACGAAAGAACTTAAAAAAAACTACATCTCCCCCCCACACACTCCTTCACCACAGCACACGGTGAGCAAGATACGGTGAGACAAAATAACTACTTTAGCTTTGGCCAACATTGGCGCCATTCGGAGGTTGTGTGCCCTCACACAGAGCCCCAAGTGAGCCGAAGTGGCGGGCCTTATTTTGATTTTATTTCACGCTCCGCAAAAGATTCGCTTTTGGAGAAGTATGTGTTTTTGTGTGTGTGTTTGTGTTGCTATCTCTTCCTCTTAGCTTGTTTGTGCATCGAAGAAAGCACACGGAAGAAGGTTGTGCAATTGTGCGTTGGTATTTTGCCGTCGCTGCGGCCTCGAACAAACGCAGCATCGATAGTGCCCTGATAGAAGGGGGCTGGGCGCAATCGGGGCGGCTGGGTGCAAAATCTGATCACCATTTTGCGTACCCGGTGCTGCGAGGAGCGAGTTGTCTTCTTCGATCGCGCGCGCTGCTTGCTGGAACGAAGCCCAACTTTTCCTTTTTTCCAGTCGCTTATCGCCACTCCGCCAGTCCCAGGATCTTCCGTCCTCCTGTCACCTTTAAATCATGTGCATTCTGATTTATCTTTTACGGGGGTGGAACGTAGCAAAGGAAAGCTAAAACTAAAACTAAAAAAAATCACATCCCGATGCACATCCGTAAGAGAAAAAAGAGGGCGCTTCAGCAACAGCAGCTTGGGAGGAGGGAGCTATGCTTTGGCGTAGAGCGAACGCGGTAACAAATGTGTAAATCGGTGCAAAAAGGGGGGAGACCCCGGTACCGGTGGCGGACGGGGAGAGAGACGTAGAGACGTCCTGACAAACGCTCCTTTCGCAACGTTCCGGGCGTTGCGTTGCTTGGGCATTTAGAATGCACTACTGGGAAGGCATCCAAAAGTTGCCTCCAGCCGGTTTTGGCAACGCTGCGCTGCTTTCGTGGCCTTCTTCTTGCACAGTATTGCCCTCTCCCCCGGTGTTTGGGTGGTGGGAGGCAGCCACTGAACAGAACGACCAGTTACGCGTACGGCATAGACACTAGGGCAACACGTACACACTACACTATACACACACACCCATACATACATGCATGCATTCGGGTAAGTTGATCTCCACCGCTCCTCAAGTGGTGGCGTGATATTTTTTTCTCTTTCTCATGTTGACGAAGGCGTTGAAAGATCCAAAACAACCAATCGAAGGGAGCGAAACTTTTGTCCATATCACCGGGCACACATACATCTTCTGCAGCCGCGAGGGGCCAATAGATAAGTCGGATTTTTGCTGTACGTAAAAGAAAGCTTATTCCGGCGAGCGCGGTGGCGGTCCGTTTGCTGGAGGTATCCGCCCCAGACCTGTCGACGGCGCCTGGGATTAAGGTGCTGGTATGGATGAAGAGGAGAGAGAGAGAGAGCCTCGGTATAGGTTTTATTCGATCCTTGTGGGAAAGACGATCGTTTTGCGAAGGAAAAAAAATCACAAAACCCACTCCCCGGAAGCTATGTTTGGAGCAAGTATTCTTTCGGATTTTCCCTCTTTTTGTCTTCCTCGATCTTTTGAGCTATCGGGCAGGATCTGAACCGTGCAGTGACGTAGTTTGTCGCTGTTCACGGGCGGCCAGCAGAAAAGAAGCTTTAGATGCTCGGGAAACCTCCCCCACGATCGATCGTGGTTTTGGGTTAGCTGTGTGGTGCAACGATTTTTTATGCTTCCATCGTTCCATTTTTTGCAAAAACATTGAAAAGCATCAATGGAAAACGCCGGGAGGGGGGAGGGGGGGAGAGCACGAATGAAAGGTAATGTTGTAAGGAAGGCGCCAGGGAGGAAAAACGAAGCATTGCAACATTGCAACCGTGTCATACCGCTCGGGCTAGTACTGCCAGCCGCCGTTCGATGCTCGAAATGGAAATGTTCCAATTCCCATTCGGCGCTGCGGGCACGGTGCCGCGGTGTGTTGCTCGGTGTGGGAATGCTGGGGCGGTGGGGGGAACGTTTGATGAAATTGTCAGTTGACCTTCCATGGAATCAAGAGGCACGGGGAGGGAGGAAAGGGAAGGCGCATTGGGGACGGCAGGGTAGAGGCAATGTCGTGGCAATCGATTTTGATTCCGGAATCGGTGGGTGGGCTCAATGCATCCATTTCATTCACACGCCAGTGGAAAATAAGCGCGAGCCGGGCACATGCATGCATTGGTGGATATACAGTGGTGATCAGTACGTTATGATTGCTCATATATTTATTTATTTATATATTTATTTTTGGACAATCGTTATCAAATGGAAAAGGAAATGCTTTAATTTAATTCACAAGTTAATTGAAGTTCCGAATCAATACAATAACTGTAGATAACAAAAAATAGCATCAATAGATCAATTGTAAGAAAGTTCAAATAATGTAATGGTTAACCTTCAAGTATTTTGTGGTTCAAGTTAACCTTAAATATCAAATAATTAAATCATTAAATAAAATTATTTAATTATTCTAATAAACTGGTAACTTTATTTCAACGACCGTCACTGTAGCCCAGTGCACTATGCTAATTTGTTCATCGAAATGGAAATTAAAATTTTAGCTCGTTGACTGTTGTGCTTAAATGAATTTGCAAATCCAATTTTTCACCTGCACCAATTGCCATTTCCCTCCCCAGTGCAAAAGTCTAGTTGGAAATTGATTTAACAGGCTACACTTTTGGTACCAAGCTGTGCACTTTTTCCTTTCACCCTTACCGCTCACTTTCGAAAGAGATTCAATAATAGTTTTCGTCCGTCCTTTTTGTCACCAATAATATACACGTTCTTTAATTTCACGCGCCACCTCGAATAAATCACCCTTGGCGCGTCCACTCTCCTCCCCCCCAAAGCTAACCACCGTTGACAATCGATAGTGTAGCGGTTACCGTTGACGGCTCATTGTGGGCCATTGTCGGATAAATGCCGTGTCTATGGCAAGGACTAGCACCATCTGATGGGAACAAACGAACGAACGAAGGAAGAAGAAAAAAACCACACCAAAATAAATGTTAAATAAAACGAGTAAAAATTTGTTTTTACCATCAGCAATCAGCTGTGGGGTTTGGGGCAACGAGTTGTCGCACCGGGGAACGGGATTTATATTTCGCGGTTTGACAATTCACCGCCCAGAGAATGTTCGCATCTGCGGCCAAGGGTGCCAAAGAGGGGGGGGGGGAGGGAGGGGAGAGCAGAGATAAACCACTTTCCTGCCTTGCCGCGGTGCGCTGCGTGGTGGGCAAAATTGTCGCTCGAGGAAATGTCAAAACCAGGGAGTAAGCGTGGCGGTAGTGATTTCATTTCGTCGTGCTGCCCTTCGCTTAGGTTGGTGAAATGGAGCGGTGACATTTGCTGACGAGGGGGGGGGGGGGGGGGGGGAGCGGCGGGCACTAGGAGTGGTCCTTTCCCATCATAACATTGTCATCGCTTACGCGCGCTCTCCCATTGCGAAGAATTGATTTCTGTAATGAATTGTGCTCGGCGGCCACAGAACCGCAACAAGGACTGCTGGTGGAAGTGGTTGTGGGTGTATCCTGGAGGAAGAAGACAAACAACAAATTCGTTCCTGACCGCGCACTAGCAGCAGGGTCGAACGCTGCGACATCTTTGATGTCGTTTGTCAACTCCCCAACCTGCCCTGCCCTCAGTCCTCTGGGCGAGCCTCATTGGGTGGATATTTCATCGCAATCGAAAACTCTCCTCCCCCCCGCCCTTTGCGAAGAGGTGCCACAAGCAAACGAACGAACGGCAACCGATAGGGAGAACATTTGCTTTATTGCATTCATTTTGTTCATTCCATCGATTATTTATGTCCGAGTTTGTTCAAAGGTGGCATGCTGGGTTAGCGAAGGTTTCGGTTGCTTTGGATTGTTTTAACGCTGTTCGCTTTCGTGCGCTTCTAGCTTTCGTTCGTCGTTAATGTCAACCTTTGGTTGAGATGTTTTGCGTCGCGTAGCGATTGATATTTTTATGCTGCCATGCCCTTTTAGCATGAAGCTCTGTAGCACGTAGCGAGAGAGGAATGCTCACACACCAGAAGGGCAACGTTCGAATGAAGTAGAAACTGTTAAAACTTTCATAAAGATTAGCCCATTCGGTTGTGGCTGTAGATTGAAGAATTAAATTACGTCCGGTCATAAAATTTGCACAACATCTCTCGGCCGTTGGGGGAGAAACGGACGGCGAAGTAGGGACGACTCTGCTCACCAAATGAATCTCAACAAAAGGGCCAGCACTCAAGGTGATCGATATTGGGAAAGTTTTGTGCGCTGCAACTTGAAGTTGTCGGGTCGTCCTCCCATCGGGGTTGCGGAAGAAAGGGCAGTCGAGAAAAGGTGACAAGAAGGAGCTGAAGTTGGGGGAAGAGAAATTTAATTTCTCATCCCATGTTCGCACGTGTTTTGCATTCGAGCAGGAAAGGTGATTCTCCATGGAGGAAGGAGCGAGGATTGCTGCGTGTGTGTGTGTGTTGGGAGAGCTGGTCCGAGAAAAGATTTAACGATCGATGCCGCATCGTTGTCATAAATATTTTGTCTCGATTTGCTTCCAGCTGGCACCGGGCCCATTGGATGGAATTTATCACCCCGGGGGGCAGCCAGGATTGATCGTGGGCAGATTGGAGTGGTTATGTTTGGACGAGAGAATGTATGTGTGTGTCTTGTGTTTCTCATGCTATTCACGCTGGGAAGGTGTTTTGTAAGGAGCTAAACAATAGTGCACTTTGTGTGAGCGATTGCTTGAAGACGTTGGTTGTTGTTTTAAATAAAAAAAAAATTAGAAATGCTTGATAGCTTTAATTTGAAAGTATTTACATTCAATATACAGGGTTTTCCAGGAGTTCTTATAGCTGTGGGACACTTTGTTGGCTCCTTCTTCCTGAAATGAATTTAATGTAATGGGCATTGGACTCCATAGCACCCTTGTTTGACAAATCCAATAGGAATTGTCAAGGAACCCTTCCCAAAAAGGGTATCATAGAGTCTAATTTCCAGCAAATGAAGTTCATTTCCCATCAGAAAGAGTCAAGGAAGTGTCCCACAGCTATGAAAACCGCTGGAAAACCCTGTAAAAGGAATTAACTACGAATTTATTGATAAGTTTAATTTTTTTTAATTGAATATTAGGATTTTTGGTGTATGGAAATAAATAATTGATATCAGTTATATTATTCGTGTTGATTGTTTTAATTTCCGAATGTAAATTTGCTTTCCCTTTTTTCATAATGCATTTCTTGCTGGACTGCTAATGTTTTGCACTTCAGAAAATTAAGACACTTGAAAACAAAATAAGAAGTAATGAAAGTAGTTTTGAAATTAACCCTCACACACAGCAAATCTTCTATCTAAACATTTCATGCGGCTGATGCAATCACTTAGAACACTGTTTTGGTCGAGTTTTACAACAAAAGTGGTAGGTTTATGACGTTGTTTCTCTGTAACATAAAAAAAACTAACATTTCCTTTTTGGTCCCTCTGAAACCATAGAAAGCTCAGGTGTGTGTGTGTGTGTGTGTGTGTGTGTGCATTCAGTTTTGTTTGATGGAGTTTTACCTCTTTTCTCCATGTAGTCATAAAACTATCCCAAAATAAAGATACAAACACGCTGCACTACCTACCCATAGCATCATTCGCAAGGATGTCTGCCATAATGAGCTCCCAGCAGCAAGTCATAAAACTTTCCAGAAATTCTTCCAAGAATCTGGAATTGCATGACCCTGGCTGGTGTTGAGATGCGGAGCGCAACGGAGAGATAGCATAACATTATCATTCCCCACTGTTGACGGCTCGAGTTGTGGCCAAAAGGTTAAGCACAAGTGGACACGCGGCGGGATTTGGTGTGCCGTCGTTCAGGGTACGATAAAAACGAGACAGAGCGAGGATGTGATGTGATCAAGATTTCGGTAGACCGCAAGGCATGTGTTTAATACGTGTATGTGTGTGGCTGTTCAGTAGGAAGAGCGAATGTTAAGAATAGGGTTGATGCTGTTCCGAAGCTATGAAGCGGTTAGATGCAGCATCATAAAATATTTCGGATAAAAAATGTCGGACATTGGAACTGGATGATTAGAAGTGGATTAGACGGTTAGAACCTAGGGCTGTTGTTTGGTTTTTCAATGCAAATTTAGCATTATAGTTCATTGCAATATGTGAAATTTAGAGAGGTTAGACAAACTTGTATATACATTAGTTTTTGTAGCATAGTATAAAGGTAGTTTGGTAACTGATTTCTTACAAATGTACCCTACCATTCCGTGTTTCAATTCATTTAAATTGAATGGAAATAGTGATCCCCTCGACTTGTCGTTCGGTTTACCCATGAGACCCATTCTCCGTTAGCAGATGAAAATTTTCTATCCTCAACTCGCTTAACCCTTTTTTTTTTGGTAGCTCAGCCGTAATTTCCATTCGCAAGCAAACCCCGACCGACCCGTGCACACAATTACGGGCCATGTTTGATCTTCTTGTTTGTCGTCCGCTATTCATTACTTATTGATTTGTACGATCCATTTACGGTGCCTTCTCGTCCACTTGATTTTGTTCCGCACTCTGGTGCCATGTGGCGTAAGCAATTCCTTTGTGCCCTTGTTTTTATCGCCCGGCGGGGGCTTAAGGACAGGGTCGGAATAATGTGCAAAGGCGGGCGCGGGCGTTCATGTAGCGGGCTTTGTTGCGAATGGCACCGAGAAACGGAATCCTTTCCAAGGGTGAATGCCAAAACCACCCCCGGTCAGTGGCCGGAGCTAATCCAGTCTATTCCATTAGATCACACGCCCCGGGGGCGCCCCCTGATCCGTGCCGTGTCTTCGGAGGCTTGAACGCACCCAGTCAAATGTGGTTAAATTTATCTCGTTTTCTTTTTCTTTTCGTCGTAGGAGGTGTTTTTTTTCGCACTCCGATTGTTGAGTCAGTTGAACGAGACAGAAAGGACGTGCCTGCGCTTCCCTCTCTTTGCATTCTTTTCTGTTCGCTAAAATCTCAACGAGCGAAACGGCGGAATTCATTAAAAAGTGAAATTTTTGGATCCGTGCTAAATTTTGTATCACTTTAACGCCCTTTCTTGTCTTGTTCATGGCACGCTCGTCGTGACACAAGAATGCCTGCAGCGAGCTGGCTTGGTACGAAAGGCGTACCAGTCACCGCCACCGCTGTGCTAAATAGGGAATGAGCCGTAAAAGGATTAAACCCAGGCGGAGAAGAAACGGATAAACCAGCACCGACCGAATGGGTCTCGTTTGAAATGAGAACATTTTTTCTCTCCACCCATTCCAGGTGGTATAGTAAGCCCACGGTCGGTGAAAGGTGTGAATCCGTTTGGGAATTGATCTGCCCGACCCGAAACCGGGCGAAAGGTTGCTATTTTTGAATCTCGACAATGCAATCGGAAATAAAGGTGTCAGGCAGTGGGCGTAACGTAACGCGCAACGCGTCTTTCAGTTTGATGAAAGTTTTAGCAGACTCGAAAAGGTAACGCAAGGAGACTCGTTGAAAAATGGATGCAAGCCAACGGCGGCGCTGGATGGTTGCTGGTCGGAAAGCTCAGCACGAACAAGCTGCTGGTGTGCTACCAAGGGTGGCCCAGCAGGCTGCAGGGAATTTATGTCGAGCGTTGAGCAATTTCACGGCACAAGCCATTCCTACGACCGACCCGTCTTTGGCCGGTGCTCTCGCTGCTGCTAACGCTTTCTTTAAGGAATGTAGCGCACGCCGTGTACGGCCGGTTGCTGCTTGCTCCATTGCTGGGCAATTTGGCACGTTACTATAAAAATACATTTTACGAGCATGTTAAAAGGGTGAGTTCTCTTCCCCCGCAGTCACAGTAACGTGAAGGAGAAGGGCAATATGTGTGGGTTTAGCTCATTTGGTAAGGGCTTTAATTGCAAAAAATGCACATTAAAAGTCGTACGTTTTATGCCCGTGGTTGGGTGGTATGGGAGCCGGGGTTTTGGCACGGGCAATGAAACGGTTTGTTTTAAACCACACTCACACTCACTCTCACACACACACAGCTATGAGCACGTATGGTAAAATGGCAGTAAAGTAGAGAGTTAAGTGATTGCATTAATGTTTAAAGCATAAACGTTTTCTCGGGTTTTGGCTTTGATTTGGTTTCATTGGTAGTGGAGTGATTTAGCTCGAGCGGGGTGAGTGTCCAGGGTTTTCAGAAGGTTGTACTTGTTGCATTTTTTATTATCCATTGTAACTATTTTTAATTTAAAAGGAAGATTGTTCGATATGTGATGAAAAACAAACTACTGTTCATTTTCCATTTAACATGTGTCTTACATGAATGCTAGTTAAATGTTGTCTGCGGTTATTACATACATGTTCTAAGTACCACAAAATTTAATTGTAACATACATATTTTACATTATAGATAAAAGTATTCATTTGTTGTTGATCGATATTTTTTTACGTCGAATTGGTCGTTCACAAAGAACATTTAATCACAATCTGCTATTCTTCACAAACATGTTGTTGAAAATCAATCCTACAGTACGGTATATTCGAACTATTTTTTTTATGTGCATCAATGTGAATAATTTAACATCGATTCGAAATCAAATAACAATCGTTGCAATGTAAGTAAACATTTCCCACACACTCGCATTGGAATACAATTGGTAAATAAGGCTTTGGAAAGCTTTCCAGTTGGAAATAATTTCTTCCTGCAGTTGTTTGATTCACGCTTTGCGCACTGTTACGCTGGGGTACTGTTTAAAGCTTGTTTGGAAAAATTTACAACCATTACTTTGTTTTGCTTGCAAGCAGCGGCGATATAGCAACAACACCAGCGGAAAACAACGCAAGGTAGAGAACGGCACGTTTTTATCATCGCCACGTGCAGTGTGGCAGTAACGGGTGAACTTGCGCCATTAAACTTTTCCCAATCGACGAGAAACTTCTGCATACCGCCACCGGTTAGATCGGCACATCCGGTTGAGCGGGAGAATTGGGGAGGTGGTAGCCATAAGGTGGCAATAAAAAATGAATGGTTTTGGAAAAAAAAAATTCACTTCACGTGTGGGTGCGATGGGGGCGATACAGAAAAAAAGGAAACAGATTCTCTAAACACACATACACAACAGCTCTCCCCCTCCCCATCACACTATTATTGCTGAATCCACTGAAGGATGCTTTGGGCGAAAATCGACCACTTGAACACCGCTCTTATGTGCCACGGGAGGGTAACGGGAGAAAAATGGAAAACGAGAAAATAAATATCTGCATAGAATGGCATTTACGGGGCAACGCAGCCAAGAGCACAGGTTCGGACCGGTTTAACTGGCTTCATTGCATCGTCATTTTCCGATGTTTCTTTGGTCCGCGCCGCTGGTCCGATGGGCGAAGGGGAGCCAACCGTCAATGCAGTGCGCACACAAGGCAGCATGGAGCCTTTTACAATATGCATCGAGCCGAGAGAGAGAGAGAGAGAGAGAGAGAGAGGAATGTAAAGAGGGGCAACTGGTGAATTGGTTTCCCATCCAGTAAAATGCACTTTCACTGCAGTTTTTGTTGTTTATTTTTCCATCAACTTCCTCCTCTCCCTTTCCACACATCACCCGCCATCCGTTGGGGCAAGGATGTGTACTGTGTTGTACAAAGAGTAGCAGCAGCGGCGTCGACAAAAAGCACCACCCAACAACCGGTGCACTGTTCTGGTGCACCGCTGCCTGGGAAAGTATTAACAGCTGGCTTTTCGTTCTTCCCGTGCCCTTTTCCTCATCGATGTTGATGGGCGAGTGACGGGTTCGGGTCAGCAAAAAAAAAAAAGAAGAGGAAAGGAAAAAATGATTATAATGAGGAAATGGTGCATTTTTTCTCTCTCCCTCTGCTCTCCTATCATACCAACACACCACGAGCGTCCATCCTGCTTCGCTTTGTTATCCTTCCAGACTTCGAGCTCGCCCGTTGGTGGCACCACGACTGTTACTGTGGTGGTGCGTCGCACGAGAAATCGGTTCGCCGAAGTGGATGACATCGTATTTTTTAGCTTTAATTCACTTTTTCCTTCGCTCATTCTTCCGCGCCCTGGTGGTGGTCAGTGTTTGTGCGCGTTTGGGAGCAGGAGTTTTTTGCTTCGCTCCGGCTTGCGGAGTAAATTATTCATGGCCACGATTGTGTAGCGGACGCGGGGGGGGGGGCGTGTGTATTTGTTGCGGTTTTGCGGGCTTTCCCCATTCGATGAAGATGGATGAGAAATTACGAAACGAAAGACGTATGGTTCCAATCAGACAGAAAGGCAAAGCGATAAGCAATAGTAACAAAGAACATGGTCAGCTACAAAACATAGACTTTGGGCAGGTTTTTTTGCAACGTTTTTTTTTGTTGTTGCTTGGCATCCATTTCGTCCCTCCCGTGCTTTCGAGCTCGAGCTGCAAGCCGCAAAACATGAGTATCAGCACAATATCAAACAGACAAATTTGCTATCCTCAAGTGAAGAAGGAGCAAAAGTCCACATAAAAAAACAACAACATAAAATGTTACGCGGAGCAGTGTGAGGAAATTTTTGAGCAAGGCCTAAGCTTGGTCGGCCGTTTGGGGGTCGAAGCGGCAAGAACTTAATTCCCCAAACTCGTCGAAAGGCTCTTGAATAGTTGTTTCTTTTTTTCTGCCGCTAGTTCCTTCGCGAGGGTTTTGCCAGCGCTAATTTTTGATTAATGATGAGAGTGAATATTTTTTCGAGTTGATTTTTCCGCCTCTCGGGTGTTTCTTTTGCTCGGTTACAGATTACGCTTCATTATGGAGCGAGGTAAAAAAAGGCATTTTTAATTTCTTTCAAGGCAAAAAAATGTATGGTGAAACAGTGGGCAGTTTGCCAGTTCATATAAAAAAATAATAATAAAGTCTCTGACGTTGTTGTTTTATTTTCAACTCAGGTTGTGGAGAACAAATTGTAGATTTGTTTTAAAACGCTGTTTGAAATTAAAAACGTCCAATAGGGAACAGGTTACAGCACACAAATTCTATTCCTCATTTTTGCAAAGAAAAAAGCTTTTGAATCTCAAAATGGCTATTTTTAGTGTTCGATCTGGGGACTTCTTCGGTGCAAACGTTTTTCCTTTAAATCAAGATGAAAAATCCCATCCCAAAAGGGATCCTCCCCAAAACATATTGGTGTATAAATCAAACATTTTCGGTTCATTTTTTCCCCCCAGTGACAAAGCTCGAAGCTGTGGTCGAAGCTTTTCCCATTTTTATTCCATTTGCCGTTTGTAGATGGCACTTTTTTTTGGTATGGGCAGCTCCCACCCTAATCCTGTCTATTCCCTGTTTTCCCACGATTACTACTGTCCATCCGTTTCGTTTAATGTTTATTTTTCTTTTTTTTTTGGCCCGGGATCATGACCTGTTTCGGTGTTCGGGTGGATGGATTTTGTCATCACACACACACACACACACACACACACAAGGTCAATCAGTGGATGGACGGTTTTCCCCGGTCTGGGGTATTTCAGGGTTTCTTTTTTTTTGTACCATTTCGCTTTTGTTTTGAGGTCCCCGGGAACAGTTAGTCGAGTACTGCTGATACATCAACTTTGAGCTCTAGTCCTCAACGTGTCCCCAAAGAGTATTGAGAAACCGTTCGATATGCGGGCCATGGAACCGCGCGTATTGGGAAGGAAAAGCAGCAAATTGTGTCGCTTTTCATATACTTTTGGCAGTCGGGGAAGAATATGGATTGAGTTGTTAAAGAGCGACATTTTTTTTATCGTCATCAACTGTGTTCGGTGGTCGATTGCGTTAGAGAGGGAATTCGTAGGAGTTTTCCCACGAGGTGCGGGCTCTTTTCCTCTTTCTCTCTCTCTCTCTCTCTCTCTCTCTCTCTCTCTCTCTCTCTCTCTCTCTCTCTCTCTCTCTCTCTCTTGAATGCTGTGTTTGCACTGACGAACGATGAATTACGTTTCGTGGGAGGGTACGAGTTCATACACCGTTTTTCATTTAGCATGAAAGCAAACAACGGTCGTTGGGGATTGTGAAAAGAAAGAAAGATAAAGAAAATTTCCCCCATTCGTTACAAAATACCTTTCGACGATCGCTTTACCGTAGGTGGAAACAAAAAAAAAGGAGCACCAACACCGATACACCGAGACCGCTGTGCTTATCCGACGGCTGCTGGTCGGTTTGCAGCGCGTTGCACCATCACTAACAGCATGCCGTGTCGTTCACACCACACACTTACACACACACACTTCACAGCACTTAAAATCACATTTTTTTTACCCTTCACTCGCATGAAAAATACTGCACGTTGCAATCACAATTGGAGCAACTCAATGCACGGTGCACTATTTGTCATTTCTTGCAGCTTCGTTTGCACACTTGCACGACATCTTTTAGCAGACGAAATGGTTCTCTCCTCGGTACTGTGGCGACACACGGTACTGTACCGAACGGTTCGTCTCGGAGAACGAATCACTTTATTGCCTTCAAGTTTTGATTATCAAACTTGCAACTGGTGTGCCCGCGGTGACGGGAGGGCGTTACCGTGCCCGAGAGTAAGCATTCCCGCAGCGGGCAATAAAGCACTTGGAGTAAAGCACTGATAAGAGGGCGAGTTGGATCCGTTTCGCGAGCGCGACGGGTAAAACAGTGCAATTGCAACGCTGTGCTGTAGTTGTTATTGTTGTTGTTACACACCGTTCTTCTTGTGGTGTTAAAAGATACAAGTTGGTCGAATTTTGTCGTAAGGCTTCTTTTTGTTCAGAGTATAAGAGTGTCCCGATTTTGGAGCAAAAACAAGCCGTTACACATCACAGAAAGTAGAGACTATTCAAACCAAACACAGCTAACAGTGGGAATGCAATTATTCGTGTGTGTGTTTGTTGGTTTCTTATTCCGATGCACTTTTGTATATTTTTATAGACACACTGCACGTTATCCTTCGTTCTGCAGCTCTGGCAGCTTGCGTAACCAGCACCTTGACGATGATCGTAGCATCTTCGAGCAGTCGTTGAGTCGAAGGAGTTGTTGCACAAACTCGGTATGGAAACGGAACTGCACCCGCAGAACACCGAAAACTGTATCCAATCGAATCTTCTTCACTCTAGAGTCCTTGCGCAAGCTTCCCGATGCTCTACGATCGGGGATGCAATATAGAACGCAAAGACTACACGCAAGACAGTCGCACAGCCGGAGACGTACTTTGAAAAGCAGTATTGCTTTGTGATGCTGAAGAAGTAGATGGTGAAAGCAATTGCGAGCCACGCCAAGAGGTTTGTGTCGTGCTGTTTGTTGTGAGGGGGATGGGCAAGAGGGAAGATGTCTAGGGTTTATCCTGGCAGAACCGTGGGCGGTGTGGTGTGCATCGACGGGCCGCACTCGTCAACTGAACTGTTGCAACCGATGCGAGCATCAGTTTCGCCCCCAAAACAGTGGAAAGCCGTAGACACGCGCGTACCTTCGGCATCGGGCCGCCTGGCTGGTTGGGGCAAGAGTGCTGTTCGTGAAGTTTCGTCACAGTTGTGACGTTTAGTTTTTGCTGTTGTTGTTGGTAGAACGCGTACTTGTGAGTCAGACGCGCGAAGTCAGCGATATTGAACGTTTGTTGTTTGGAAAGGAAAGACTTTCAGGGTGATTACTTTGCTCAGAGTTGCTCAAATTGGTTCATTGCGTTACTTTTCTTTTTATTGCGCACTGTTGTTGTTGTTGATGATCACCATTTCACAGAGGTGGTGAGAAGAGGGATGCATTACACAAAGCACTCGAAACAATCGCGACATACGAACGACACACGAACACACACGGGCACATTTAAATACGCATTTACACGACACCGATGAAACGAATAGTGGCAAATGGAGCACAATTGCCGGAACGGGCGGGGGTTCTAGTGGGTGGTGGCGTCGGGCTGCAAGTGCACTCCTGTGTGCTGCTCGACTCGCCAGAAAGTCGACGGTAATTGTTGGCAGCGGAAAGGCGTTGGGTGACGACGATGAACTTTTGCTCGTTGGAGAAGAGGTAACGTGTGGGAGCGCGTGAAGAGTAATTGGTTTCGTGGTGGTGTTGGGTAGTGTTGGGTGGTGTTGGGTGAGAGCGAGGGGAAGTTACAAAAAAACCAATCCGACACACAACATCAAAAAACGCGCAACCGGACCCGGGACCGTACCGGACGACGTCCTGGTAAGCAATGGCAGCGCGGCCCGAACGTTCGAACCCAAACCGAAACCCGATCGTTGCGAAACCAACCCAACCCACGTTCGCTCGCTCCTCCCACGCGGGTCGATTCGCGAGGGCAGCGAGGGCGAAAAGCTTCCGCCGTGGGGAGGCCTCGGGCGAAATCGACCAGCTGACTGGGTCGGCCGAAGTGCCGGCAACGAGCCGCGTGAGTGCTGCCCCATCGTGTTTCGGTCGGAAAGCTTTCGATGCGAGCACTCAGGCGGGTGTGCTCAGTGTGAGTGCGGCAAGTTTACGACGTACAGCTGAAGCGGTGCTCACTCTTATCTCAACCATCAGACCGAACCGTTGTTGGGGGAGCGTGTTAAAAGGATTAGCTCGATGGGGGGTGGGTACCGTCCTTCCGGCTTGCCCGTGGCGGAAGTGTTTGACGTGCTTATTTTTTTGTTGTTGTGTGTTTTGCACGAAGTCTTCTTTCCTCTACTGCTGCCCGGCCATCGTTCGCCTCAGTTCCGCGGAGGTGTCGATCGTGTGTCACCTTGTGTGAGTTGAGTGGTCAGCCCAGCGCTCCCATGAAAGGGGGTGCTCGTTGGTCGATGGTCGTATGATTAATTGCCCGGGTATTCTAATCGATAAGTTGTCCATGAACAGATTTCCTATATTTTTTTTTTTTCGTTTGTCCGTTTCCCGTGCCAAGCCGTTTCATTTTTTTTCTCTAGATTTTTGCTGGACAGTAGGTGTTGATGCTTCCGAATAAACGTTGTTACATCAAACGTTGTTTCTGCGATTCCGAGAAGCGCCGGTAGGTGTTGGCGGTTGTTGACCATGAACCATGTATGATAGCTGTTGGGTTCAAAGACGATCGAACGCGCGCTCGTTCAATGCTCAACGCATGCAAGTGTTTATGCGTGAGCTCGAGGGTGGTAGCTAGCGGACAAATTGAGAACTACAGTCAATAGAAGTATTATTTGTAGAAAGTTTGTTGATTCAATACCAAAACGTAAATAGTTCCAAAGCACTTTTGCTTAAGACTTTTGCACTTTTGCACGACACACCAACGGAATTGGTCTGTTTTGTTGCGTCACTTCCGGAAGCATCAGTTTTTATAATATTCAATTTTTAGCTGTGATAAACTAAATGATCTGATCATTTTGTTGGATCGATTTTTCTGGTTCTAGTACAGTTAGGAATTCATATAAAATAATAAATTGAATACTACTTGACGATTCTCAGTTTGTGCAGTTTGTTAACATCGCGTATTATGCAATAAACCCAAATAAATCATATTTAAATTAATTAGACGAAACAAATTCTCATGTTTGACGATTTTGCCTTTTTTAGAAATGTTTTTTGCTGTTGTTGTTTACGGGATTTTGTTTTGTTGTTGATATGGGATTTTACTTTTCTTTTCCTTGTTATGTCAATTGTTTTCTTTGATTTGTTCCATTTCTTAAGAACTTCTTATGTTCTATTCTATTGCTTGGTACCTTGGACTAGTAAGAAAGCCGCCAGTTGAAACTTAAACTGATTTCAGATGACTTTGATTGGTACTAATGTTTCAACATTGTTTTAATGCTCTTTTTATTTCTTATATTAAAAATGACATTGAATTGAATTATACAATTTCCACTTACATTTTTACGAACAATAAACACGGTAACAACACTACATATGTGTGACGTACCTACAATATTTCCCATCAACAAGACACAATTAGCGTAGTATGGTTACACTTGCCTAGCTTTTAAATATTTACAGCCGGTCGTGTGAGTGACCATGAACGCCTTGTCAACGTTTGTGGCTTCCAAACCGCTGCCATGCCGCTGGCACAGTTGGCAATGGCTCACCTGTTTTCTATGAAAAATTGAAGCAAAAACGTGGGCCTTTTTGGCAGGGTAAGGTTAACCGCCTATTAAATGCTACCATCTGTTCATCTGCACATCAAACAAACAACAAAAACCGCTTCCGGGTTTGCTTTGTTGGCAATCGTTCCACTGTACCGTGTTCTGTGGCATTAGGTGTCAAGTTAAGGTTTCTAGTGGGGTTTTTTTTGTGGGTCACCTACCTGCCACACAGTGTAGGATGAGAGCGGATGGAATTGTTTTATTTTGCAGGTGCGGCTCGCTCTCCGTTGCCTTCACCGAAATACCGGGTGGGATTAATCTGACCTGATTTCAACCGGAGCCCGGCCACAGATGCGATTGAAAGGACACTGCTGACCGTTTCCGGTCCAACATCGCGCGCGCGCCTTCACACCATACTCCGGCCAAGATCCTCGGTAGCTTTGCCCCCAGAATTAGCGCCCGTCCATTGATTGGCCGATGGCAGGGGGCCAAATTGTAATTCCACTAATTAATTATAAACGATACGGCACCTTCGCCGTGCACTTTGCTTTCTTTCCGATCAAGGACGGGCTGGGCATGGATATTGCAGCATTCCCAAAACCGGGCGCTACGGTGACACCTGACCGTGGTACCCAGGGAGGGGGATAAAGCTAAAATCCCCTCTCCCCGTATCGAAGCGACCAAGACACAGGCGACCGGAAAGCGCAGCGACACTAATATGGGCAAGGTTTTGGTGCCATGGCTACATGATGCATGTGTATATATATGTGTGTGTGTGTGGGTCAGTGGGATTGAAATGGCCGAACGCCTGCATTGTGTATGGTGCGCTCGGACGCAAATGAAATGGGATTTACCCACGGGTAGATCGATCCGAACCACAACCGTTGGTTCGGCGGAAAGCCAGCAGGCTAATGATGGTTTCATTTCAATGTTTTGCTATTGACATTGGCAAACGGGTTGCTGGGCGCATGGGTCGGCTAGAGGCGGCAGCTTGGCGTGCTGGGATGGTAGGCTTGCGTGGGCCAGCCAGCATGGTGCAGCACAAGCACAATAGGTGGCAGTCGCGGAGGCAAATGGAATGAAAAATTCATCATTTATTTTGATTCCATTTATCAGCCATCTAATGTGGGTTTTGAGCAAACCAAACCGATGCACCACTTCATTGCGGTGGCGAAGGTAAAGTGATGCGCCATGACCTATCACGAGTAAGTGAAATGGGCCGGAATGTAACGAAATGGTAAAACGAATTGAACACCAGCATCCTGAATTGTGTGTAAAGCTTTCTAGTTTATTTTTATTATTTTCTTTGAACAAAGATGTTACGATAGTGTTTTTTGTTTAAAAAACAGTATGTTCTTTGTGGCTTTTAGAAACTTTTTTTCACCCAATTCAAACGAAAACTAGCATCAAATAAATACAGGCGAAAGCATCCTGCAGACGGGAAGGTGTGTTGTGTGAATAAATATTGTTGTTTTAGTTTGAGTGCATTTCTCATAGAGGGCGCCACAAAAGATGATTTAGGTTGAAACTAGCTTTGTGGCCTTTTTCTTTTTCAATAGATTGCAGCGCATTCAATAGATGTGATATTGAGCAAACGAAAAAGGATCTAAATCAAAACAAATGTTCATTGTACGCTAGCCAAAAACTGAGTGCTGAGAGTGAACAGTTCATTTCAAAGTTTCTAGCGGTAACTCAGCTAAACTTGCAAAAGAGATCCTTCATCTCGAAGCTTTCATGAAAAGCTTTATTTGGTAAGTAGCTTTACAGTGTAGCAAGAAGCTTTTGAGCTTAATTGTACGTTATACTCAAGAAAATGTTTGAATATTGTAAGCTTTTTTATGTATCAACAAAGATATAATGAATTGTCTTATAAAATATTTTAAATCGTTTCATAACATTATTATCAAACAAAATTAATATGTTTTCTTGTAACCATTCTTAGAAGCAGTTGTCCTCATGATCAAGTAAATATATTACATTATACTTTAGTTTGAGAAATTCAAGCAATAATAGACTATTCCAAGCTACTCCAAACTTACTTTTTTATAATGCTGATTCTTAGCGTTTTGCATAGAAACTTGTCGTCTAAAATGCAATGCCGAACAGCGGCTCTAACAGAGGGAAGTATGTTTAAAATTTTAATGAGCACGTTTCGTGGTGATAATTTGCTGCGATTTATGAATATTGCATGAAACGGTACGGGCGGGCGGAGGACGACAGTTGGTTTCCTGATGGCCGTTCCGGCTTTCATTTCCGCTCCTGGCGGTGAACTTGCTCGCTGGCCTTCAATTAGTGTTCACGATCGTACCGGACAGTGATGGACGACATTGTTGTGGCAGGTCACGCAGTTGAAATAAAGGACATAGCTAGTAGAGAGGATGTAGGTTCTTTGAAGCTAGCACCTGTGTAAGGCCTTATATTATGTAATTAATTTGTTTAAGTTGTTGTATGAAACACCCAACTGTAAAACTGGGCTGTTGTTGTACAATAATACAACATAAAACAAACATCCAATCTATGTTGTGGTGTCAGTTATCATATGTGCTTATTTTATATTGGACTTTTTTTATAACTTTGCATTTATTTTCACTTTCTTCCCACGTCAAATTCGCAGCATAAGCTCGTGTGCCTGTACCATTTTTCCCAGAAGGGGTGATGTATATGATTTATGAGTGCTTTTTCCGCCAATTGTCGCCTTGGTGACGCACCTTCATGCACGCTCGAAACGTGTGTATGCATGCGAAAGACGCGTTTGTTTGCTTAAGCAGGATATTTGTCCAGAAGAAGGTGGACAAGCGGGTCGGCTACATTGTAGCCTTGCGGTCTGACAAGGATGGGACAGTTTTAATTATTCATTTTCGAGGAATTATGCATTCGATAGACGGAAGAGGCAGTCACAGAGGGTTTTTCTATGTTTTTTTTTCATCATCGGCTGCTAGTAAGCGGTAAATGTTCATGCGCAAAGGATGGGTTGTGCGTTATTGGTTGCTAAAGGATGTTTTTTCGAGCAAGTGTTTGTACCATATGCATGTGTTCATATCGACGATATTAAAATGAAAATGGTTGTTACGATTTTGGACCAGCTTTTGGCATTTAGGAATGTTGAGGAATGTTGATCATTCCAATACAACAACTGTGTTGGATGATGTACATAAATAAGGTAAACATTTGTGTATGCTCATGTAGGAAATAATGCTTTAAGTTAAGAAGGTATTTTTATTCTTAAATTAAATGGAGAATGAGAGTGCCATGTCCCTGCTTCCAATAGAGATTAATGGTAGATTGACTCATTAGTGAACATGTATTACCTTTATTTTGATTGCAGACAACAACACAAGGTACTAGGCGTCTCCATCAATAAGTCAATATTTGAAATGAAATTAGCATCATTATAATTTAAAAGAAATAACTCCCTTTGAACTATCGAAAACGTGTTAAAATATCGAATGCATATTCCTTTTGTACATATTATACTTTATAAACAACAAAGCGCTCCATTAAAAATACTTTGTAGAGTAAAAGTCTGCTACAACAGGTGTTGATTAAATTTTATAAAACCGTTTATGTTAGAAATAAATGTAAAAACGTAAATAATTTAAATATGCTAATCCTTATTAAATTTTGCTTGTATCAATAATTTTTCCATGCACCGTATCTAGCCAGGAACTAATAAAAAATCTTGTAATCCTAACGATTTAATTTGATTGCTTAAACCGCTGTGTGTTCAAGAAATTCCGATCGGAGAATTATCAGTATTAATAATGGATTCATTGATAATGTTGTTTATTGTCATTGACCACCAATGCAATAATGGTTGGTCAAAAGCTCTAGCAGGAGCGAGTACATATATTTATTTTTGGCCATTATGTACCGATAAGCAATGCAATAAATCAATTTGAATATCTTTTAATGAACTAAATTCACATTTGTGTGTGGTTTATGTTATTTGTTCGGCTATAAAAACACTATTCAAGCTATGACAAAAACAGACTCATTTACCGTTTCTTGTGCAAAAAAAAAAGCCGGTTTAACCTGAATCGAAGCAGGAAACAATCAGGAATCGTTTAGTGGCGAATAAATCGAGAAATCCTGGAAGGAGGTACATACCTAGCCACTTAATCTTTGTTGATGTTGTTAAAAGTATTAGGCGGAAATTTAATCAAATATTCATCGAGTCAGTTAGCCTCTCACCGTAGTAAGTCTTCGCTTATGCTAACGGGCTAGCAGGAAACAGCTGCTAACCTGGAACCCGGTATGCGCTGGAGGTGTGAAGTGCGAGTGAGCACTGGAAACAACAACTCTCCCGAGTACATGTGCTTGAACAGTTGATTGAGAGCAGTTTTGTGGGAATCTTTACCCCGTTTACGAACCCCACCGAAGCGGGAGAACCACGCTTAACCACCGGGAAGACATGCTCGCTGGTGTGGGAACTGCTTCCACGAGCGCTGAATAAATGATGGCATCATAAAAAATCGCTACCTCCACCATCGTGTTTTGCGCTCGCTTGTGGTTTTGGTTGCGGTTGTGGCGTACACGGTACAGAGACAAAGACAGTGCGAGAATTCACTTTTGGGAAGTTGCCCGTTTAGCCAAAGTTCTGCAAATGATTGTTCCTGTTCGGTGCCGTTTCTTCTTTTCCGGCCCGATGATATTTCTCCCCGAGGGCGTATGTGCATGCGTCTGATTGGAGCGGGTGTGCGGTTTAGGTTGAGAGCCTCCAGCCGGTAAAGTAAACGTGACGCCACGTGTCACTGTTTTTTTTTGTGTGTGATTTTCTTACTTTTCCTTGCCCTGGGAATATGGAGCACACCGTTCACCCGGGCTCAGCACCTGGACCGTACCGCGCTGACGACGATACATGTCGATGATGATGGAAATGATGCTAGCGATAATGATGGTAGTGAGCGGTTTAGTAATGTTTAGAATGTTAGCCACCCCTCCTGTAGAGTGCTGGCAGAGCGGAGTGGGGAAAATGTTGCCGAGGGCGGACGAGTAGTAGCAGGAGGGCAGGCATGTTTACCCGTCCCGCTGGGAGGAGTATTTACGACAGTATAAATGAGACTTTTGCGCTTCAAGCTCACGCGAACGCACACGTGGATGCGTTTTTTATGTGCGTTTCGTGGATGTAAAACGTGGTGTTTTGTTTTGGGGGCCGTTTCTGAAGCCGTTTGTGTTGATTACCAACCATCAGGCAATCAGGGATGATGTGTGCGCGTTGGAAAACGGGCGACGGCGTGTTTTGGGGTGTGATGTGTGTGTGTGTGTGTGTGTGTGTGTGTGTGTGTGTGTGTGTGTGTGTGTGTGTGTGTGTGTGTGTGTGTGTGTGTGTGTGTGTGTGTGGGAGAAAGAAATTACGCCTGGGACGAACTATTTCAAATCAACAAAAGTTGCTCCGATTCGATGGCAACAGATACGCTCCCAACGGTGGCTAATAAAGACTTTGATAGGAGTTTCCTCGATGGGAACATGGGAATGTGTTGTTTTGCTTTGCTCGACAGATGTTGTTATTGTTCGGCGTGTGGAGCGAGCATGAAGAAACGGCACAAGAAGAAGCGTTTTCCGCTTTAAGCCAGCGTTAGAGCCCCAGTGAAAGTGAACGTGACATTATGGGCTTGTCTGCTATATTTCAATACATGTTCATCAGAATATGGCTTATTACTTATTTATTTAATTATTTAAACATGTTTTAAAGTATCAATAGTTGGGGAATTTAATTTCCTTTCTTTTGGTGTACGATTAGCCTTATTATGATAAATATTTAATGAAATATAGCAAAAAACAACAAAATTTCACGTTCACTTTCACGCAAGGTCTAAAGCGACCTTTAGCAGTGGGAATAATGAATTTGAGAATGAATGCACGTTTATTGCAGTGAGAGATCAATTTAATTTGTTGGAGCTTATCGAAGAAGTTCAACTCAATGCGTATAAAACATTTTATTATGATAAGCACTTTATACATGACTTTCTAAACTATTACAGTCAATGTTGCAAAGTTATGAAATTCTTTTGAAATGCTTCACCTTTTTCCGCACTATTTGTATCTTCATACAGATCAGTTTTGATAGTTCAATAATTCATCAATATTTTCAATTAATTGGAACATTTATTACATTTCACCACTTATTGTGAGTATTAGTAGAAAAATATTGCTCGCAATCTAGTTTTTGTTTCTATTTACGTAAAACCTTTTCATAGGATCTGGTAAAAAAATATCCACTTCCGGTTTAGCTTAATGCTTTGCCCCCTACCGAAACTAATCCCAAATGGTATGACGTCCCTAGCGACGACATTGTTCCCAACGCCGTATCGTGCGTTATTGTGATAGGGCTTCCCTGACCTGAATCCAACTTTAGAGTGCCCAGTGAATGATGTCAGAAACGGTTTTACAGATCAGCTTTGGATTTACCTTGCAGCACTTCAGCTAAACTACTCCCGTACAAAGTCACAAAAAGCACCAGTTCGGATGCTGAAAGGAACATTGCCATTTTTGCATTGGTTTATGTTTCGACACTCAGAATGTATGTTGAACCGTGTACGAGATTTGGCTTACGGTCTGGAGTGATTTAGTGGGAAGAAAGCGATTGAATTTCATTTATAGAACTTATATACTGCTTCAACTTTGATTCGTGTGCGTTAGTAACTTCTTGCGACAAGTCCAAGTACTGTTTATCGTGACTGTTCGTGGTTTATTGAATTGGTATTATTCGGTGTATTCATTGTTATTTTCATAACAACGTTTAATAAAATTGTACTTCAAAACTCTATTTGTGAATCTAGTACATAATAGTTAATCAAATATATTTCCAGTATACGTCATTGCAGTCCTCGCAGCTGGTTTCACGCGAGCATAGACTCATCCACAAAAAAATAATAATAATAATAATTCCCCTCAATAGTACGGTTTAGTGACGGTGCATAATTTCCGAAAGTGTTGTTCTTCATTATATTTTATTTCTGCATTTTTCCTAACAGCACCTCCCTCCGGACGGTTATTTAAGAGCCCTTATGACAGAGGCACCGCCGTGCATAAAACGAATTTCTGCACAGTAGCTAGTAGAGTCGTACACCATCCTCTGCCGGTGTATCATCGCAACACGGTGGACCTTTTTTATGCATTGTATTTGCAAAAAAGCGTACCTGATTCACCGACCGAAGCGACTTGTCTCTTCGGCTTGTGCACAGGTGTGTAGCATCACTGTCCGCCGTTGTTACCGGAAGATGATGATGGAGTACGTTTCATCGTTTCGGCGATGGTTATTATTTATGTGTGTGTGTGTATGAAAAAGGGAGGCATAAAAAAGGGCTCCCCAATACACTGAATGATCCCGTGGTATAGTGAGCACCTACACATGTCACACACACACACACCCAGACACTCACACATGCACGAAATGCTGCTAGCGAGCAGGACAGCACACCGAAACGTGCAGCAAAGACGTACTGGATGGATTAAAGTGATAGTTGACGATGGGTCGCCTTTCGGTTTGCCTCTACAGACGGAGCTCGGTGCTCGTGGAGCTCGTTACCGAAAAGGCGGCAACGTGGTACTGAAGAGCCACTTTTGGCCCTTCCTTGCTGGTCGCATCCGCTTCCAGCGTACGTACGAAACGGGGACCGTTGCCACACCGGGAGCCAGCTCAGGCTCCATTGTGTGAGCTTCTGTGAGCGTAGGGGCAGTAAGGGTTTTTGGATCTGATTCATCATCTTGTTATGCTGTGCTAAAGGTTCTAATGGTACTTCAATATGCATCACCTTTTGGGGAGGGGGGGGGTCTCTATCGGGTGGTGTCCTTGAAAATTTTATCTTCATTATAGTTCATCTTTTTTACAATTTGAACCATTGTTAGCGAATAGACACGGTAAAGTATGAGAGGATGACGGTAAGGGTTTCGTTTATGCGAAGGATTAAAAAAGAGGAAAATAGTGATCCTTAATTCGGAAAATAAAGCTTTTTGCATTCGTTTTTTACTACCAATGGAATAGTAATAAATCATGTATTTAGTAACCTTTTTTGATTAAAATGTGATCAAATGATTCGATGAATCAAATATGGCGCCAAAAGATTTTATGATAATGCAATAATGCTATAACTTGAAATGCTAATTCTTTGTATACAATTCAGTGAGATAATAAGAATACAGTTATTATGTGTTTAACTGCTCCCAAAAGTTGCTTGAAGTAATTAACTAATACTAAGCATACATATTTAATACAGAGGCTAAAGGCAATATTCTCCAATAAAATCGTTGATATGCATTGTAAAGCCTACAACATATGCTCGTTTCATCACCAGACTACCACCAGCAGTAATTAATTCCAGCCTTTACGGTTTATAAACTGAACGATCAGTATAAATCTTAAGCATGAAGGATTAGCGTTCATTTCAACGAAATCCCAACGAGAACGGAAGGTCGCAAAACAAAATCAAACTGAAAAACGATTGTAAACTTTCCTTTCAAACGGTTATTACTCACCCATTATCATTCGAAATCCATTATTTTATGAGAGCAAGTGCACCACACTCCCTATATCATTCGCCGGAAGGAAGGGAAACACGGGCGCGAATGGCTTCTTTAAGATGCTTTTCCCCAGGCCCATTAACCATTAACTCCACCGTAACCGTTGCAAGGCCGGCTTCCGGTGCGTACAATTACAACTTTCACCATAAATTTAATAGGGTCTAAATCTAATCTATTACCGGGTGGCAATGGAATGGCAAATTTTTACGGCCGGTTGGGAGCTTTCGCAGTGGGAGATTAATGTGCGCGTGTACAAGTGTTTGTGTGTATGTGTGTTGAAAGATGCGTTCTTTTTGTTACACTTATTTATTTCAGCTTTTACGCATCGTTTACGCGTCTCTTTTACGTCTGGACGCATCGGTTGCTCGCTGGTAGGTGGATTAGAAGGACACATTAAACTAAAAAAACTTGCTTTCTAACTTACAGCAAAAGCAATTAGGATACATTAAACGTTTAAACATGGTTTATGCAATGTACCAAAAAAAAAACCGCCTCACGTGATGAAAAAAATCATCACCTTATGAAATACCTTGACAAGAAATTCACCTTAAAGCAGGACCGGCGAACAAGCAGCTCTCCCAGCAAACCGTTTCTAAAGCTGCCTAACGTTTCATGCGCTGCGCATTGTTTCAAAACTTCCACGTGGACGTGGAGCCAAAATCTTTGTTCATTTAATTATGTGATAATTAATCTTTCCGCTGCCTGGCTGCCTCCAGCTTCCAGCCTCCAGTCCTTCTCTGCCACCCACGAAGGTCATTAAAAAACGCGAAAAGAATCTGTTCCATCATTGCGGAGCGCTCCGTTCCGTGTTGCAGCGTCTTCCGGGGGCTGTGTGATGTTTGGCTGCGGCGTTGTTGCGCTTCACGACCGGACCCGTGAAGCCAGTAAATTGCGGCATGCTCGTAAAGAAGGAAGGGAACGGATCGGGGGGAAATGTTGATGCTGAAACATCATCCACTACCCGTCGGGGTGAGCTTCACGCCCATTGTAACCCATTTTACGATCTGCCGAGAGAGAGAGAGAGATAGTTCCGTCGTGGCCTGGTAGCCTGTGAAATGGGCGCAGTCCTAAAGGTTGGAGGGCTGTGGATGGGTCTTCTTTTATAAAGCGATTGCCACACCGAGTTGGCAAGGAGAGGTGTCTCGCTGCTGATGCTTTGCAGCTTTACTTTAGATCAGAAAATATGAGCATTATTCAATCGAGCGACAAAAAGAACGACTGAGAGAGAAAGATGTACAGTAAGGGGTATTCCGTTTGGCAGTGTTTTGGAAATAAAACCACAAAGTCGCTTTACGACGTGACCTTTCCATCCACACCGCCCTAATCGACGCAGAAAGGAGTCGTCTGGGGGATGGAGAAAGGGCCTGTAGTATTTGCGTATAAAATATAATTTTACGACTCGTGCGCCTTCTTAAATAAGGCCATAAACATCTCGAATTCGACGGATTTGCCATCGCCTTCGTGTGGAACTGCTTGCTCGATGTTCGGTCCCCTTCCCGCCTTACATCGTCCAACCGGATTAGGGTTTCGTTTTGTGGAAAGGTGCCTCGAAAGGTGGAAGGACAAGGAGCGCGCTGAATTTGAATAGAACTTCAGTGAAGAGAATATGACAGAGAGAGAGAGGGCAGGAAGGAATGTGTGAGGATGGTGGTGAAACAAACGCAGACAATTCGTGGCGTGAGAACAATTCTTCCTACATTGTGCTGCTGGGCCGGGGTTAAGGTAGCAGCCACCCACTTTCCACCTCGCTCCTCTCACTACCACCCAAGGTGTGGAGGTGCAAGATAAAGAAATCCAACAGCACCATCATTTTTTTTCACTCCCTTTCTCTCTCTCTCTCGCGATGTTCAAAGCGCTCTTCCTCTTCTTCCACCACACAGTGACCGCGCATCCCGTGCCCCAGCACGTCGGCAATTTGTTGACGTTAAATGTCAGACGATTTGGAGTTCTTCTTGTTACTACCCCTCCCATTCCCTACCCCACCTCCCACTTCCACTCTTCCCTCTGCACGCGGGGCTGCAGTTCAGAAATCAAATGGAATCATCACCGGCAGACAGCGGCACAGAAGTGGTTTTACAAAATCCAGTCCAACTCCCTGCAATGACTTCTGCTGTGGGATTGTGCCATGGTTGGTTGTGGGATGGTCGGATGTAAAGGAATCAGGCCGCAAACTTTGTCTCACTCCCCGATTGTCCGTCTCCGTCGTCCCCCTACGCGGAAATGGTTGTTGAATTCATTTTCCTTTCGTTTCCACCGGCAACAGCCTACCACCAGGAGCCTGAAACGCAGACACAGGCAGAATTGTGGAATTGTGTAGCCTCGATGAGGATGATGTTTCCGACAAGCAATTAAACAAATCTTCCTTCCCCACCCATTCTGCGGGGGACTCCCTGTGTAGAATTTAAATAAAAAAGAACAAAAAAAGTAAAACCAAGCTTCTGCGCGATGACAGCGCGTGGATGTATTTTTGCAGCAAAACCAGCGTCTTTTCGGCTGTGTGTGAGTGTTGTGCTGACGAAGAAGCCATTATGGATTATTTAAGCTCTTAAAGCTTACGGCAGATTGAAAGCGCTTGCCCTACCCCGCGTCCTGATACCCCTTACGGATCACTTTTCTAAATTGTGGAGGGATGATTCTATTCCTATTTTCCCATTCCGGGTTTTAGGATTTTGATAGGCTCCTACTCCGATTGGGAGGGGCATGATTGCGCATCGTATTGTATTTTAGATCACGGTAGGGAAACAGAGCGAAAATGACAACAAAAAGTACGAACCTCCCAGGCGCGCTACACTGGGATTGAATTTTGGGAAGGAAATATAATGAACCGCCCGAGTACGACCGCCCTCCGGCAGCTGGCGCGAAGTAATGGCACCTAATCCCTTTTTCGCAGTAACAACTCCCACTGTGTGTTTCTATCCACCGAAAGGAAAAGGCAAAAGAAACAGTGGGTAGATTTGTAAATGGTAATAATTAGCGCTAAGCACCAATGGTCACTAAAAGGCACCAAACAGTCCGGGAAGCCAGCGCTCCAGCAGCAGAGCAGGTCTATAAAGGTCAGCCGTCTGTGCTTGAGCGCGCGGAAGCTTTTGATAATCCTGCAACACGCTTGATTTTGCTTGACGAAGGTTTTTGGGGCAGTCGGCGAGCAGGTTGCTTTGCGTTTTGGTTTGGAAAGGAAAAACAACCCTCATTTGATTCATATTTGGATGTGGCAGTATCGTGGAAGAAGTGTTGCCCTTACACAAGGTACGCACGGAACGAAAGACCGTGTGTACAGGAAGGGAAGTATCAAATCGTGACTACTCATTTACTGTGGATTAACTGTGGGCTGTAGTGGTTGTAGTATTTTTTGGACGCTGTCTTGTTGTTGTTGTTGTTGCAAGCCAGCACGTGTACGTGGGATTAACTTCCAGCACGCAAACGCACCGCAGTAGCAGTCACTGGAATTGTTATTGATTTTCTTGCGATTTTACCACGATAAGCGTGGTGTAGCGTCAGGTAGGAGAGCAACAGAAAACTGCTGAAAGCCATGCTTTTTTATACGGACGGACACACTCAAGTTTACAGCGTTTCGATTCGTGTAGGTCAAGGTCTAAAGGTTTGTGATTGGTGGGGGTGGGATTTGAGGTGAGTTCTATTTTTAAAGCAAACCAACATGTATGGGCATGGGTCGGCATCATTTGGCAATGAAGCGGTGAAGCGTTGTTTTGCATACTGATTGGATGGTAATTAACTTACTATAGAGACTCTAAGAGCCCTGAAGGTTCTATCATCATGAAAATAACAACGACAATTCAGTCACTAACCTATTAGTTTTACTAACTTAAGGACCTGGTTTTTGCTTTTTTACTTTTATAGTTTCTAAAAAAGGTATGTAAACATGAACATTATAAAACATATAAACTATTTATAGATCGGGCCGTCAGATATCTCAAGATTCATCTTTCTTAAGCCAACATAAACACTGAAATAATCTGATGGGATAGAAAAAAATGTCACATAAAACATACAGATTACTATTATTCAAACTATCATTATACTTATTATTAGATCCTCCTAAAGAGTTTGACATCGGATGTTGTTGCAAACACATGAGTAATAAAGTGGCACGATATGAAAGGACATCACACCCAGAATTGGTATTGTCCTACATTGGCCGCATATGTGTAAGTGGAAGAACAATGAAAGATTTACGAATGAATAATATGAGAATGAAGACGATTAAGCTTTGTATGATAATCGGATTATATATTATTTTTCTGTTACTTACAAAGCTTCTGTTTACTGACAACGCCCCTGGAATCTTTTTTGAGAACCCATACCGCTGGACATATATACCAAGCCTGGAATTTCCATAGATTTTTATTAATGTCGCTTTCCAAACAGAGGGGTTGGGTTCAATTTTATTGCCTAAATCACTGTCTTTGTTCATCGCGCAGTACTATGAGGGTAATCAAATACATCTTTTTCACACGTACTAAAGCCTGGTAAGCGTTAAGTGTGGTAAGCCTCAGCCAAGATGGTTTGATAACGAAAATAACGATGTCACAACCAGGATATTTAAGCGTAAATAACAAAAACATACAACTTATTTATTCTGCAGAGAAAGAATGTTACTTTAACGAGAATTGTGTTCCTACACAGTTGTGTTCCAGATGATCTTGATCTTTCCACTTGCTTCCCAAATGTAGATCTTGAGTGAATGTGGAGTGCACTCACGTCAAGTAAGACGTAGCGGCAGGAACAAGAATTGTAGTAACTCTGGCCATGGTGAGATTGCGTGAATCATGACATATGAAGTAATTAATTTTGCTACTGGTCAGCAGATCCGCGATACAAAGTAGCTGTAGTGTCTGAGTAGTAATTAAAAGCGACATAAAACCAGTTCCGCCTTTGTTTGCTACATACATTATTGAGCTTTTGTGGCTCCGGGCGAAGAGGTCAAAAATTGTTCCATTTCACTTGACTAATTGAATTCATTGAGCTGGATTAATAATTGAATACTTGTCGATAGGCTTTCCGCCACAGCGATCCGATGAAGTGATTTTCAACGTTATAACGATTGATTTTTATGAAACATGATACCTTGATTGTTGCGCCGCTGTCTACTGACCACAGGCTCCTGTTCCCTGTCCCTCCGGTGAGCAATTGACAAATCTCTCCGTCTCCCCTACGCCCTATTGTGTAGTTCACAGATATATCTAGAAGCTGGAGCATAACGACGTGACACCGCATACGATAACGGTCAATGGTAAATTGATTGAAAGTAAACGAGGCGTAAAGCACCGATCATCGAGACAAGCGTGCCCCTCCGGAACATACATACACACACACACACACATGGTAAACGCATTGCATGCAGTGATTCTCGGGCCTTCTCGGGAATTTATGGTTCCTGGAACGGCTGCCTTCGTCCGATGTGGTGGGTTAGAGTTTTATTTTGTAGCCTTGAGCCTTGACCGCATGTATGCATATCGTATTAGTGGCTGTATGGGCCGTACGAATAATGTCAAACACCCACCCAGTGTTGTCGGGCTGGGCGCAGTTCGTGGGCGATGAAGGAAAAATTGTATCTCCTCGGTTCCAGTTGCCATCCCCCTTCAACCCACTTCCTATTCACAGGACAAGGCCAGACGTCGTCATGGGCGTTCGCCACAGCGGCGTCGGGTGCGTATTATCGGTGAAGTCATGCATGCACGTGTGAAATATCATCACCGTAAGAGATTGCGAGGAGTCGTCCGATGCATATAAATCGCCCGGGTCTGTGTGTGTGTGTAGTGTGCTTTTTTTTCTTCTCTCTACTTCGCACGACAGTATCCACTGTGAGGAAAAGGTTCCATTTCCTTCTCCTGTCTCCCCATTCAAGCTCGAGTTGCAGTACATAGTGCAGTGTGTGCAGGGATGCTTTATCAAATTTGCTCCACTCAAGAGCTCCGAGTCCCGGGGGCTCGTGGAGGGTCACATTCGCCATTGTTCCCCACTGACGGTGCATTAGCCGAACGTTATTAGCCGTAAATCGCTGGCACTTTTCCTCCGCGTCGTCCCGGCCGGGTGGCGATGCATGTGGTGGTACATGCGACTGGTGAAAAGCGAATCCAGTCGCGCCGCCGGGCAGCGAAAAAAGAGTGCCGGGAGGAACCGTGAAACGGTGCTGGCATGATTTAATGAAACATTTCCGCCGTTTTATGATGGCAATTTGCTCGAGTTTCACTCGCCTCGAGTGTATGTAGGGCACGAGGAAGTTCGTCGTCCAGCGTTTTCGAGTAGAAGGGTACGAAATTCGATGTCCTGCCGAAGCGCGGGGGAGAGTGTGCCGATCATTTATGCACCTGCCATGTTGTTGCGCGCGCGATACTTTCAGGTCATTAGGTGAGTAGGGGAAGGGTGAATGATACATTTCGAAAAAGGTGCACCATCGTGCGATGGAGGCTAGGGCTAGGGTCGAGTGTGGTGTGCATGGTGTTGCTGGTGCAGTGCTGCAAAGTAAATGATCGCTTCCTTTGAACGTTTATCGGCGGGGTTGCGACGTGGTGCATCGGTGAAATCAATATTGAAGATTTACTGGGCTTCTACTTTCAGGATACTATTGACAGAAAATAAATCGATGTCGTACGGGGTGGGGATGCATTGAAAAATGTCGTTTGCAAAGGGGATAAGCAGCAGGGGGGTGATACATAAATTGTGTATTGAAAATTGCAGTCGCATTTGTGGTACTCTCGATCGAAGTGTGGTTTTTGCTAAACGATAATTATTTGCAGTATTGCCTGACCTGAGTGTATAATTTATTTAAAACAATTGTAATCAGTAATCGTTCCGCATGACAGGAATGCCTCGATTTGTCGAAACATATTTTAGCTTTTGATTTTGTAATTTGAATCATATGGTGATGATGATAATGATCATATTTTAAGATTTATAACTAGTAGATCTGAACGACGGAAACATGCAAACAATTATGAATCTTATTGATTCAAAAGTACTAATAGCCCAAGTTAAATAGATTAGGTAGCCACTACGCATGATAGAAACGTTATTAATTTACGTTTCTCCTGGGTCCGTCTGTTAAGATTATCCTCATTATTACAGCATCTTCTCTTCTCTGGGTGTTTTTAAAGGTGTTTTTATTTCATTTCATATCATTCCGAATATTCCTATAACGTTTCGGCCCCAAAAAGTATGTAAAAAGTTTATTCAATTTCGAACACATTAAAGATGACATTAGATTCAAATCCTGGAAGAGCATGCCGTTGAGCTATGTATTTGCAGATGATATATTTGAATTATCGCCTTACTTTTGAAGGAAAATTATCATATTTAACAGCTGATGTGAGTTCAATATTTTCATTTTATTGTGCTCTCAAAAAAAAAGCATAAAATTCATTTTATGGTGATTAGAGATTCCATCAAAGAGTATTCTTTAGCCATCAAAGTCTCTGCAAGCTAATGCCAAAAGCATACATTACTCAGAAGTTATTCCAACTAGAAATAAAGCCGGAATCAAATCACGCCAGTGTCACAAACGATAAGTTCCGCTTATTCCGTTGGCTGGTTCACTTTATCGCCGTTCAATATTATTCGTCAAGCTTCTGCAACGAGACCGTCCGCGTCTGCCCCCCACCCACATTGGGCGGGTAAGGAAATGCGAAACAAATGATAAGGAAATTTAAAATTCAAATTTAAATTTAACCATGAAATGAGTTCGGCCAAGCCCTGCGGGAAAGGGCTCCGGCAGAACGAAGGGTCAGCGAAACGAACTACCAATGTGACTGACGTGGGTAAGAAAGAAACGTGGGAGAGAGAAAGCATTGGTCGCATCATGCACCCACACTGTCTGGCCTTCTCGGTCGGTCATTATTCTTGCAAGGGCGAAAATTTTATTTGCAGTTTAATTTTCTTCGTGCGCGTCTTTCGCATTTGTTTCGTTGATAATGCGGTTCCCCCCCGGTCTAGAAACACTTTTCACACGAGGGAGGAGGTTTGTGTTTAGTGAAAAAAATAAAAAAAAATAAACGAATACAACTGTTTTCAGACCGTCGGGTGCACCAGTTCGAGTAGAATGATTATGTTGATGGTGATAATGATGACGTGGGGTGAATATTTGCGTTTTATAATTTTTAGTCAGCGATCCGAATTTCGGAATAATCGGAACGAGCGAGTTGGTTGGTGGTTGGGTACGAATTTCGCACGAAATAAAAAGAGTGTGAAATGAGAACCGACAAATTTGCACCAACATCCAGTTTACTACGTGACTAAAATATGATATGTTTGGGAAATAGCCCCAACTTTGACGATATCGTTTGAGGGTTTGCGCATTATGTTTTGTGTGAGAAATAACGAAAATGGTCTTACACGGTCTTGTTTCGCACACAGAGTGAACAAGATGAGTGCTCTGGCGCGATACTGTCCTTTACAGGGTTTCAAGCGATGTGCTGAATCCTTTCATTGGTTTCGTAACATGTAAATTGGATGAATCTTCAGATTTATATGACAATTCACCTAATCATGTATGTAGTTTAGTCTTAAAATCGTATATGCTACGAGCAACTGTTGAAAATTTTATAAATTAAGCAATAAAATTTGATTATTAAATGCATTCGCGGAGAAAACTCTTAAACAATAAGCAGAGCTTGTAGTGTGTTGTAACAATAATTTGTTAAAACCAAAACAGTTCAAATTCAACAAATTTTATAATGACATAACATATAGCATGAAGGCACTTGAAAACTATTGCCATATGGAAAGATCTTCCACTTACAGTTATTTATATGATGTCACGTGTCAATCCTTTCTCCAGCAGTCCAAGTCTTGTACAGTTGTGTGAATAACTGTACACCCACACATACACATACACACACACACACACACACACACACACACACACACACACACACACACACACACACACACACCACACACACACACCACACACACACACACACACACACACACACACACACACACACACACACACACACACACACACACACACACACACACACACACACACACACACACACACACACACACACACACACACACACACACACACACACACACACACACACACACACACACACACACACACACACACACACACACACACACACACACACACACACACACACACACACACAACCCACCAAGGGTTGGATTTAGCTGGCGTGTCATCACGTCAACCAGGCGCCTCCATTGGGATGGAATTTAATTTCAGGTTTTAAAGCACCCGAGACAGATTTGCGTTGAATCGTGCAAACGAACCGGCTTGCACCATGCAGACGGCACAGCGCAGTGCAGCCCCTTAAGCTTGCTTGTACAACTGTGCCCCCTCCCCCCCACCCAAAGCGTGTACGTAACTGCAGATGATGCTGCCGGTGTGTGCTCCCTTTCTCTTTATCTCTCGTCCTTCCGGGTGAGACCTCTTACCTAGAAAACGGAATGGAGCTTATTTTTATGTGTGTGTCGTAGCTTGCGCTCTCTCTCTGTGCTGTGTATCGTTTCGCATGAGAAGTTTTACATGACATGCACGGTAAATCCCCAAATGTCACCTCGGGTAATATGGAAGCTGGGCAGGGGTGGGGTGCGAATCCGGGGGGGAGGCATGTATCACGAAGGCAACACTTCCTTACATCACCGCCTAGAATGGATGTACGATGCGATGCGATTGGATGCAATCCATGTGCTGTCACGTACCAGAAGACACACACACACACACACGCCCGGGGTCTCACCCAGTCCTGCGGCACGATTTTGCCCTCACCTCCGTGACGGCTTTTATGGCGCACCCTGGAGCACGGTCGTATCCAACGTCCGAACCATGACCATGGACACAGTACGTACGCGGGCGCATCTGGGCGATGCACGTGTGGGAAAACCTGCCACTTCTTTAACCCCATTTTTCCCCCGTGCTTTTTTTTCGCGCCATCGTGTTACGCGTTCGTTACGCAAGAGAATCGTTTGTGCGTGAAGCACGCAAACAAGCAAAAGCAGGAAAGGCAGGGGAAGGAGAGAAAGAGGGATAGAGATAAGGTGTGAACCCACTTGCAACGTGTGTTGGAAGTTTAATAAATGTAAGCTTTGGTGTGCACTGTGCAACCTTCCGATGTTGGCTGCGCCGTCGGGCTTCAGGGGTCACGGCGATTCCATTCCACTCCATGTATGCTATTTGAAATAGCTTATTGAAAGTTTTGACTCCGTAATTCATTATTACAAATTCAAAAATTGAGAACTAGAGCTCACGCAATTTTTAAAAGAAACCATATTAAAATATTTCAACAAAATCATGCCAACAACTCAACCTCAAATTTGGCACCAATGCTCGTCCCTGAGGCATACAAATCCTTTTTACACTTATGTTTCTTTTTCTTAATGTCCCCCGCCGCATGACGACCGTAAAAGCACACTGCGCACACATTTTACAAATCGATGTTTGCTTTCAACGTCACCGTTCCCAATCAAACCCAACACACACGGCGTCCATCGCCGCACGTACGAATCGCTGAGTGATGGATGAAAAATAAATCACTAACAGTGTACGTTTTCCCGTGTGGCTGCTGGCTGTGCTGCTGCTCGGTGCAAAGGAGAAGCATACCCAAAAAACACCCCCTCCCCCCATCCGACGGGGCAAGCTAGCTGCAGCTCAGGATCAAGCTGCTAAAAATGTTGCTACTTTGCAAAGCTTCAAACGTTTCGATCGTGTTTTTATTTTTGGTCGGTGCTTTGTAGAGCAGAAAGAAAGAGCCGAAAGAGCGGGACAGAGTGAGTGCAAATGGTGGTGGCAGATCCTGGGGCGGTATGAAAGGGGTAAAATAAATTATACGACACAAATCCCCCGAGAAGCATTAGACGTCATTTAAAACCTAAATGGAGCATAAATCTCGCCGGCTGCACACAGTTTCGATTTCGTTTGTAAAAAGCTCCCCCGAGAGGGAGGGGGGCGATTTTCTTGCGCTTATTCTCTCTCTCTCTATATATCTCTCTCTCTCTCTTTATCGTGTGCCCATGACATTTCATTCTCTCTTTCCTGCGTATGGAGGGATGCCCTTTCTCCCCAGATTACCAGGCGGCTTTGGAAATAAAATCCGTCGAACTCTCAACCGACGAAGGATTTGTGTTTGAATTGAAACATTTGGATGGTGAGATTGTTTGAAAAAAAAAAAAAGAGCGAGAAGAAAAGCTCTGAATAAATTTACATCGACTGAAAACACTGGGTGTTAAAGGCAAAAGAAAGAGATAAAGAGAAAAAAAGGAGCGAGAAAAGACACATTAACGGGTTAGTCTACGCGACCGTAAATGCAACGTGTTTCAAGGCAAACGATTTTATGTTGTGAAATGGCACAGTAACAGCAAAAAAAAGCACAGCTCCCCCCACAGTCACGATTTGCATCGCGAACCACGAACGACCCGCTCGTTTTGATGGATGCTCCAAATTACGGCCATCTTTCCGTTCATTGATTGCGCGTGTGCTGCGGAGTGTATAATCTTTTACGCCACACAACGATTCGACTTTCCGATGCGTGTATGAGGGTGCGCTCTGGCGCACCACGTTGCGCCTCATTTTTGCACGCCACGGCACGGCTAAAGAGAAGCTATTTTATGATTTAATTGCTCCCACCGGCGTGAATGCAGCGCAACATTGGTGCTTAAATGGGACTCATTTAGCTATACTGTAATGGTTCTTTATGTGCAGGTGGGGGCAGTCTGGTGGGAATGGGTGTGTGTTCAGCTTCGCCGGGCTAATGTGTCCTCCTCCCCGGGTGGTGTGGGTGGAAATGTATTTCAACTCGTTAAAGCTTTATTTGCCCAACGAATTGAATGCACAAGAAGCGGTGTAAAAATTCTGGAGGGCGGTTTATCTTTTAACCAGTGGTAGTTACGATTGTCAGAATCATTTTCTGTACACCAGGGATGTGTGACGAGCAAAGAAGGCTGATTTGGAGAAGACGAGAATCATCAACGACATAATGTCTTTGGATATGTTTTTTTTATGAATTACCTGGTGGAATAAATTCCAAAAAGTGGAATAATATATTACCGAAATTATTATTATTATTTTCAATTATTAAATAAACTTTTTTTTAATAATGGGACCCTTTCCGTTTCGTATGCTGAAATTTCAGCCTGTCAGCTGTTTGTATTGTATAGCAAATCCAAAATCGTTTTCGAGCAGCATTCTAAGTAGGTATAATATTCAGGTGGGCTTATCCCATGGTGTATGAATTTCAAAGAATATTTTTTATCGCTTCTGTTCCTGAATGAAGATTTTAAAAGTGTTTTGTGTATTCGTCAAGCCTCCAGAAAGCTTGTTTGAGCCAAAGTTTTCACCCGTTCTGTCAAAAAGGTATGTTCAAATTTGGTTAAAAAAACATACTATGAGACCACCTGGGCTACATACACTTTGATTCTTTAATGCACCTTGGGAAAAATGTAAACACTACCTTGTTTTGCCATTTTTCGAGCAGCTATTCGAATCTAATTCTAGCTTTGAGGCTAGAATATTCTAGACTGAAAATTGCAGGCCAGTTTTGTGTGTGGTTTTGTATGGAGTGTTTACATGATTTCAGCCTCCAACTGTCAAACTCCATACAAAAAAGCTGACTAGAATCGTGTACGGCCCCTTTGTCAGTTTTGATGATTCACAAAGATAAAAGTCATCTACGTTCTTTTAAAAATGTTGTTAGACTGTCTGTTGAAAAAGTAAATCTAGATTAAAACGGCATAAGTTTTGTGCCTGACACAAACTTTAGAGTTCACAAGAAATTGTTTTTTTCTTCTTCTACAAATCAACCATCAGACGAAAAAAGACAAACACAAAGTTGTTTTTTACCTCTAATTTTATTTTGCTTGCCCGCATATCGCTCTTTCTTGCCCCACCCAATCAGGAGTAAATCATTTCTAAGGACAGCCATAAATATTGCTCAGAATCTGCGCTGACAATCTTGAACCTGAGCAACACAACGTCTCCCCGCTACGCCACACACCGCCTGGAAAGAGAATTATCTTAACGCTCAAACTCTCTTTCTCTCTCCCGTTTCGTAGCTCGTTCTGGCAGCCTCGCGCTATCTGTTGCATAACGAAGCTGTTTCGCTTTATTGGTTTTTAATTTATTTCTTCCAAAAGCACACTGGTGCCGGAGTCAGCAGAATCGTTGTGTGTGGTAGAACCACGCCCGAACGAACAGCCCCTTATTCGTCCCATGGGTTAAGAGGGAACTTTTCCCCAGTTTGCTACTGTGTGCTACTACTGCAGGACGTTCACCCATCCGGATAGTTGTAATAATTTTCTGATAACGGAGCAGACGCAGCAGAAAGTTTTTCTTGTTGCTCTCGTCGAGAAACACCCGCTTACACAACCCACGCATCCAGCCAAATCGTGGGCGAAGAGCCACCGTCGGCGGGCGGGTGGCAATCGTTAGCAATCGGCAAATCTCTACGCGACCGAAGCAGCCACAGCAAAGCGGGCAACACTAACAAGCAATATTCCAGCTTCCTTCCATGCGTACAATGGTGCGTTTTTTCCTTCTTTTTATACACAGAGGAACAATAAGGGTTTAAAAAAAAACAGATGATGAACTATCGGAAATAAGGAAAACAACGGTTGACAGAGAGCCTGGCTCCATCGTAACCGGATGCTATCATCTTGACCTCTCTTTGATCCGGAAATTTCGCCTTCGTCTTCGAGCGGACTGTCCTGGTTTCGCGTAATTTGTAGCTTTTATGCCTCCGTTTCGTGTATGTGTTTGAGTGCTCACAGTGCTTGCATGGTAGCGGTAATATCACAAACAAAAAAGATAGATCGCATATAATTTAGAGCTCCGTTTTACCGATTTAAATGCAGTGGTGAGATGACTTAGAAACAGTTTGAATAAACAGTATGTTTGACAAAGTTTCCCACGATTGTCTCTAGCTCGATTCGCTAACAATGTTCTTCTGATCAAAGAGAACGCTACATCAAAGAAAACCCAGATTACCCTTTTAGCAAGATCGAACAATAACAGGTCGGAGAAAAAAAAGGAAACTGTTTTTCTAGTTTCGAACGCAAACGATAGAGACACATTGTGGCCAACGTTTATATTGTTCGAATAAAATATCTGCCACAAATCTGACCAAACTCCGTTCGAGCACAAAAAAAAACAAACTTTTCCGAGTAATCTTCACATTGGAATAGTGTTTTCACCTACGCTCCATTTTACCGATGCATGTCATATAGAGCTGCTGGTGCTACCCGAAACGCTCGTCCGTCCTTTCCTGTGCCACTGCTTCGCGTTCCACAGGCGTTCCACACTTCCGAAAGGCAATACGAAATTTATCGACAGTGACAAGCGGCTGAATAAAATGCCATACCACGACGGAGCGAGGGAAAACGCTATCGGGCTTCGATAATGACTTGCCTAATGGGTCCCCGACCAGGCAGCGGGTTGGCCCGGTGCCAGAACCGGTTGCCCGTGCCACGGGGTTTGCAATTTTGTGGCACCAGGTAGACTGTCAGCCACGGAAGCAGCAAGCTGTGGCCGAAAGGAGAGATAAATGAGTTTCGGACCAGGATGGCGATAGGAAGGGGGAGGGAAAGGATCGGGAGTGTTGGTGGTTGCGCATACCTTTGGAGACGCTACCGGTGTCTGAGAAAATTGCTGGCCGAATGGGCCCCGTGGAGTGGCTTTCGTTCGGGGCAGTTCATTATGTGCATTGGACGGTTGATCGAATTTTGCGAACAGCGTAATAATTCATTGTAATAAAGTGAGGTCAATTAATAATGATATTTAAATTTAAACGACATTGCACGTATAATGTAAGTTATTTGAAGTTTTCTAAAAGACTTATACCAATTTAAACCATTTGGATAAAATAAATAAAATAGTTTTTATCAGGAAATAAAAGGAAAAAAAGTAAAGTTTCTTAAAAAAGTGATCTAAAATGCACTGTGGTTCGGAAACCTTTCCAGCACCTAATAAAACCAAGCAATAATGTTAATTTTCCAATCCTGCCATGCTTCACTTCCCGCACAATCGTTCACTTCCGTACACACACCACCCGCATCCACATTCACCACCAGCCAAACGGATGCTTTTCATCAGCAAAAGGTGCAATCAAGAGACACACAGACAATGGACCTGTGTGCGATGATGTTGCACGCGGAGCGGAGGGTGGGCAACGGAGCGATTGAACAAGATTTCAATTTCAAAACTGTCGAGAGCTCGAAACGAATAGCAGTCCAGCGGCGACGAGCGTACGTCAAAACTCCATCACCTCGAGGGAACGCCGGCATCACATCGTGATGGCACCTTCTTGATGTTTCCCGCCTTATAACTCCCTCCACTTCAATTGATTGTGTTTGAAGAAGGGAAACGATGAAGAAGAGAGAGAGAGAGAGAGACAAAAAAACAGGCAAATCAAATCCAGTGAGGTGAGGGCAAAGGCCACTTTGGCAAATCGATCATATCGCCATCGGTGGTGCTGCTGTTCCTTTAGCCGTATACATACGCCATTTTTTGTTGTTGGCGGATGATGTCCTCCGGTAGAGGGTATAAAACGGAGAAGAACAACGGGTGGAGACGGAATATCCTTCCGCTTTTGCTCAATATGGTGAATGGCGTTGATAAAGAGTTTTCCATGAATATTTTACAACAGCGCTAGCTACTGGGCGCCTCCATCGGGTCCGCGGCGCATATCCTTTCGCGGATGGGGCAGGGAGGATTGAAGCGCAATGTAACAAACGGAACTGATCTGTACGAGAGGAAGGGGGGTGGGGTGGGGTAACTTTGCCTGTCCCGAGCATATCTTTGGGGGCGAAAGCAAACATATTGAATGTTGTTGTTAGATTGGTTTCTTTCGTTTTTTTTTCGGTTGCTTTTGCTTTACTTCCCACTAACCTTGTCTGTCTTCGTCATCAAGCATCGACGGTGTGTTACAAAATGGCAAAACACCCCGTGCGGAAAGGTGTTGTGCTGCGAACGCTTGCTGTTGGCGTTGTTGCTTTGCATTTGTGTCTGGGCGATGTTTGTATCGCTCCTGCCCGGCACAGAGGAGGAGATCCCTCTCCGATGTGCAAAGATTCACCTTTCCAGTCAAGAGTCTTTCCAACCCGTGAAGCGCGAGTTTCGATTTTCAATCAAGAAAAGGATTAGCTTGTTCCAAATCACGAACACATTCGTGCGTCAACACCTTGAAGGTATTCCGTTCTTCACAATTTAAAGAACTATTAGTGTGATTGTGTAAGTGAAGTGGGCGAAAGCGGTCGTTGCCAAGCACAGCAGAGCAGTGCGGAGTGGGGTCGGTATTGATTATTGAGCTGATTTGAATGAACAATGACGATTCGCACACCATCCGTTTAGCCGTGTATATCGTTCAAATCGGATGCTATTTCATTTTATTTCCTTTCGCACGAAATTGCACCATTGTTCTTCGGCTCTTCTTGCTTTGGTGCGCTTTCTTCTTTGCTGCCAGTGCTGGCCACGAGGCAGCTACCGGAATTCGATGCGGATCAATTTGGTGAAAGCAGTGGATGATCTTGGAATTTGAAAAAAAGGGAAAGGCATTCATTTCGGCCGGTACCGCCGGGCTTGCTTGCTCGTCGATCGATAACGATGATAATATCATTCGCGGCACGGCACGTGACTATTAGAAAGGTGTGCAAACGATGGAACTGTTGTATTGAATTTCACCTTTTCTTGCCATGCGAGGGTGTACGCTGGGGTGGATTTGAAAACGGTACGGTATTTCAGGGAAAGCTGAGGGACACTTTAAAAAGGGAAAGGGAAGAATGACGTACAATTTAAGGGGTGGTGTAAATGAACGTTTTTACTTAATTTTGTGAGAGTTACAACGCTCAACAACAAACCTGCACGGTGGCATGGTATTTATTTCAATCCTTGAAAAATATAAAATTAACAATTTTATTGCATTTGCTTTAAAGATGGACTTGCTTGACAATGCAAAATAAACAACGAAACACGGAAGCAGCTCCGCCGCATAATTGGTTGTAGCGACGTTTGGCTATGGGCATAATTCATTCTTCCCAAGTCGAGAATTAAACCATTAAGAGTTTGTTATCTGTAAAATTCCCACCCATTCCCTTTTATTTGCCCAACGGCCGCTCTAATGACCTCGGCCAAACATTTGTGCTGTCCCTTTCCGTTCCGTTCGTTGATGAGCGGTTCGCTGTGCGACGTGCTCACAAAATTATGAAAGCTCATCGTCCACGGGCCTCTTCTCCGCAAGCTCCTCCTGGATCGTTGGACACAACCGGCGATACATCTCACCAGCAGACGAAGTGGTCCGGCCCGAGACGAACGCCGGGCCTAACGACAAAATAAACGTTTACATTATCTGGTGGGCGCGTGCCTAACATTAATGGTTTACCTTCGGGTTGCGTTCAAGCTCCCCTGCCTCTCCCTCCTCGGGGGAATTAGATTTACTGGAATTAGACAGTAATTTCACTGCTGCAGGTGACGCTTGCCTGGCGGCTCTTATTTGCATAAATTGACTTGCCCCGCCGGCCTCTGATGCGTTCTTCAAACCCTCCGTTTCTCAGCTACACGCTCCGGCACACTGGGCACACTGGGGCTTTTCCCCCGGTTGAATCGCCCGCTGTCTCGGTAAATCATTCGGCGGAGCAGTATGGAAACGCACATCCAGCAGGCATATATGAGTGTGCGTGTGTCGGATATTCCCATCGTTTGATGTGGCCGTTCAGCTGTGAAGCCACGCGGTGTTCATATACAAACGAAAATGTTTCGTATTTCGCTTCCAGCAATGGGTGGGGTAGGTGGTGGAAGATCTTTAAATCATCATTAACATAACAATTACCCGAACCTCGTAGTGTGGCGTTGAGTTCCGCTTGGGCGCGATGTTTTCATTCTGCATCACTTTCGCGCCACTGCCCTTTAGGTGTGTGTGCAGTGGGTAAGTGAAAACATTAAAATTGCTCTACAATGAGCGAAGCTTCATAAAAACGTACACCAAACGTTAAAAAGGAAGCTAATTAAATTGTATACTATTGTGCAATGAAGCTGGAGGCGTGTAATTTTTGCTAACTTGTTCATAATCACTTGAAATTGTGACAGTGTTTGGTCAGTGAAGGATCATGAGTCTGAAAACTGAAAGATGAGTCATTCGTAGCTAGGAACATTTCCCTTACAGGGAGTGTCAAAGAGACAGTATTAATGAGTCAACGTTTTAAAAATCAACTTATATTAAGGACCCTGCAAAACATGAGACATAAAAGCTTTAGTATTTGAAGCCTTCTTGTAGATCAATACTTAAGCTGATGTGTAAATAATACATTCACCACCGAAAAAGCCCCCGCATCAAGCTCAGTTCTGTCTACAACGGCGTCTAACGACTACGACAAATAAAGTAAGCTTTGCATGCATATCCATTTTATAATCAGAACACTCATAACCACACGCCTGCAGGGATTTTGTAATACCCGCAAGCTACTGAGCGGTCCAATATGGGATGCATAATTAAACAAGAGGATGGGCTGCGCGGAGGATCAAACAGCTGCAAAAGGTACGACCGACGTGTAACATCGCTTAATAATTCAATGTTCAGGGGATAGCTTTAAAAAGATGACACTGTGTTGTGCTTTCGGGCTATTTGGAAACAGTGCAAGAGAGTAAAAATTGTTAATCATTCAATTAGCTTTATCGTAGGACGATGGGTGAATTAAAAATTGATTTTCAATTATAACTCTTGTGTTAAAGTTTTGGATTTGATATCAGAGTAATCAATTGAAATAATGCTTTATTTTTATGAATCAAATGAAGCATAATTATTATTATGCCGTTATGAATCAAATTACGGACAGCTTCAAATTCCGGACAATTGGGATGTTTTTATTGAATATCTTCAAATCCAGTCCCTGACCATACCACTTTTTAATTTTATATGATTTCAATTATGTACTAGAATCAATTAAAAATGTAACTGACCCCTAGAAGGCCCTAATGCCAAATTAAATAAATATTTTCGGTCGGTCAGTTCATCACCAGATGCGTTCTTTTAGAAGTGTTGCTAAAAACCGAGGTCAGCGTTATTTCTTCGATAATTCCTATTGATTTCGCCCAAGTAGAAATACATAGGAATCCAATGAGGAAGTAGTTATCAACGTGAAACCAACAGTGTTTTATCATATTGTGTTCTGATTTTCATTAAATCACGTATTTAATTATGTCCGGAATTCGGAATAAGATTTTGTATCATGTTTTTAATTCCGGACAGCTGAAGTAAATTGTTGCTAATTGTATAAACATTTGTTTTTAGACAGTGATAATAACAAAAAAACAACGATATTTGAAGATTTATGTGACAAATGGGTTGATGGTCGTACGGGAAAGCCCGTCAATTCGCGTTCCCGTCAAACAGTTTTTCGGTTCGTACAGCATGTACGAGTAGCAAAACAGCACCCAAACCCCGTTGTTTTTAAGACCGTCGTTCTGTCGGTCTAGAAGGATTCCTTTACTCAGAATTGGATGTTTGGAACTTTAAACAAGTTGAAAACTAAAAAGGTGTAGTGTGAGGTTGAATTTGAAGATTCCGTAATTTGAAAGAGAAAGAGAAAGTTCCGTAATTTGAAACATGAGCTCGAAACTGTCCAGAATATGAAGCAAAATATCGTTGTAATATTATGATCTTTTACAATGTTGCCAATCAAATAAATCGAAATCTTTATTTTTTCTCAAATGTAGAAGGTTTGCTTTAGTAAAGGGAGCAATACAGAGATTGGCCGATTAAAATTGAATTAGTTACGAAATATTACATGCCAGAAATGCCTTAAGCGTCTGTAATTCTAACCAATACGGTTTGATGTTTTTATTTTGTAAAAATATAAATCTAAATACACTGTTTCACATATTGTGTATTAGCACAAATTTGGTTTATCTAATTTTTGTGTTAACTTTTATGTGCAATTATATCTTTTAAACGATGTTTTCATACCAGAAAGCCACGACCTAGGTAAGCAGAGGCAGTCCGTAGCAAAATAAACACCATTTCTGGTGACAGAACTGACGTAGTAGTTATTTATGCAACACAAACCTGTATGAAGATAGCTGCCGGCGAGCAAGACAAAACGCACCACAGCCAGCCCACACCCGTTTGTGTGCGTGTGTGTGTGTATGTGTGCGCGCTCCGGGCGAAGTAAAACAAGAAGCTGCAACCAACAACGTTCATTTGCAAACAGAATGCAACGTTAGCGAACAGCAACACAAAAAAGGACACAAATTGATGCTGATACTCTTGGAACAAAACAGCAAAATAAAACAAACATAACCAAACATAGACATATACACACACATACAAAAAGCTCGTTTGCACAGCAACAAAAAGTCATGTCGCCGCTTTAAACCCATTCGCCTTTGTGTGCTGCACCTTGCAGCCTGCAGCGAAAACAACAGCCAGTATAAGGATATGGTGTACGCGTTTGCTTGACTACAAGCACTATTACCACACCACCGCCGTAGCACCGTGCACCGGTATGTAAACACTGTGCGCTCTGGCGGATGGCGTCAGAAATCGTCACCACAGTGGCGAGCAGCGTAAACTAGCGGGCGAACTAGTTAGCAGAGCACACGCGTTAGTCACCGTGCGACCAGGTGAGAGAGGTAAATGGAGCTCTAAAACTTTTACCACCTGGCCCAGCGCATACGAGCGTAACGCAAAATATCGTTGGTGCAGCTAAACACAGGCAGTTAAAAAAGTAAAAGAGTTCAACAATGACCAGAAGAAAAAAAAACATCAACCTAAAAGGATTGGTGGGAAGAGTAAAAACCGGGGCGTGACAATAATTTGCTTCCCGAACTTTTTGGCAGCTTTGGAGCCACAGTTTTGCCATTTCGAAAGGATTTACAGTCGTAGTGTACCGGAGTTGGTATCGATAAATTTGTTGCGTGTTGGTCATTTACTTTTGCCAAGCCAGTTGGGTGCCAATTGAGGTGGTGGTGAGGGGGTGGTTTATGTTATGTAAATCTGTCCTTTGTGTAAACTTTGTGATATAATCAGATTTAGTCGGGGAATGCGTAAACATTTGTTGCAATGAAGAGAAATCGTTTCCTTAATATTTTAAGAAGTGTTTCTTAAGAAACTGCCAGTGCTATAGTGGTTTTTCAACTATTAGTCTATTCATTCAAGGGTTTTTCAAATTAGGCACAGTTTTAATGGTTTACAGGTATGTTTTTCTCTGAAACATGTTGTATCGTTTACTGCATTATCGACAGTTGAAAAGTCATAAAAAATATAAAAATAAGAAAA